>NC_070606.1:42627500-42912500 GCF_027172205.1 Podarcis raffonei | reverse complement strand
AAATCATATTTTATGACTATTTGAGGGTAATGAGATTAGTCTTTAGAAGCGATCGCCACATATTAAAGATGCCACTGTCTATAGAATGTTAATAACCTTAAATCAAAGTGTATAGAAATTATTCACGATAAATTAAAGGGGGGATCCTGACTCCATAATAATAATCACTGGGTACCGTGGGGTAGATTGAAAGATGTCACACCTCTTCTGAGCTAGACTTGCAAGGAGAACTAAAGTTACAAAACAAGTTGGGGGGGGGGAGAAAAATAAATGTCTCATTTTCTTTTTCAGTCCCCTTTTCTGTGTGTTTTGTACAGTATATATAGACGATAAAAGCTTCTTGGAGTCATTATGGACAAAATACTATTGTCTCTCCCGGCTATCTCTTTTTTTAAAAGATACTTTCCCACCGTGGGTCAAATATCTGATCAGGACCAATCTGATAAAAATATACCCGAAGAAGGTTAAAGTTGCTCCTTTTGCCTGCACTAACAAAAAGCACCATGCTTCAAACCATTTACAGTATCTTTAATTCAGATTACACGCGCCAAGGCGATTTAAATCTGATTACCAAATTAGATGGTTTTAAAACAAATCCTTTTAAATCTGATACTGTTGACTAAAGGGGGAGAAGGAGGGAGGTGTATGCGTGTGTGAGAGGGGGGTGAAAGTTGCATAAGCCCCCCATCACATAAGGTAACGATCCTGCCCCAGAAAGAAAGGGGAGTTTTAAACCTTTTTGACAACAAATGCAGCTGCCCCGCTATTTTGGACGATATTAAGCGAAAATGAATGCAAATCTGTGTTCAGAAGCCATCTGGCCAGAAACAGGGGAGTCAGCTGCTCTTCACATCAGACTCTGAGGCTGAATCTATTTCAGCTCATTTTCTAGATCATCTGGTCCTGCACCCAAAGCGTGGAAAATACGGTCTTTATCATTCACCAACTTTCTTTCTTTCTTTCGCCTTCCCCTTCTCTCTTTCACCTCTGGCTCCAAGCCACATTCGAGGAGCAAAGCGCAGAGATGGAAAGGGAAGGGGGAAAATTACTTCCTGGGTTTGGATCCTAAGTGTGTGTGTGTGTGTGTGTACATCGGGCTCCTGTTTTTGTCTGCTTGCTTTCGAGCACCTCAAGCTCAAGTTTTCTACCCTGTCGAGGGGCAGGAAACAAACACCCCGCCTTTGCCCCCCACCCCACCCCACCCCGAGGGTAGACAGCAAAAGGACGGGGCGATTCCTCTTGTCCAAGGAGGGGAGGAAAAGAGAGAGAACCTGCTTAAGTAAGAGGCGGAGAGTTGTTTGTAAGAGCGTCCGCATAATACTTGGGGGAAATCAGTGTTTCCCTCATAAAACGGGAGCTTCTCTTATCCCAAATATAAGGGGAGGAGGTGGCAGGGAGGGAGGTGGCCGGGGCGAGGCTGGCTGCGAGCCCCCGGCGAAGCGCTGTCCTGCCAAAGAAGGTGAAGTTCACCGGGACACAAAGCACCAGGGGGAAGCAGACGATGCGCCCTTCTGCCGCGGATGGTGAAACTTTCCTTTTGAAACGTTTGCAACCTCGGGGAGGATCAGGCAGGCCTGGTCACAACCTAAGCAGTGGGGAGGTGCTCGCCCTTAAATGAGAGAGCCCAGGAACTGACCAAGACTCAGCTGAGTTGGTAGCCCGGCCACAGCCAGCCAGGCAGCCGTCCCCTCCTCCTCCTCCACCCCCCCAAAAAGTCTTGACCTTAGCAAAGTTAGTCATGCAGAATGTGCTGCGGATTTGAATGAGATTTGCATGTTGCAGCCAAGACCTCCCGAAGTAACGACCCTCCTCCTCCTCCTCCTCCTCGGAGTGTGTGAAGTGTTCCTTTTGTGTGAATTTACGGGGTGAGGCTTCAATGATCCCCCCACAAATTTGCATTTAAATAGCGACATCAAGCGATTCGCGTGCCACACACCAGTGGGCTCCCAGATGTCAAGCCGAAGTCAGTCAGATGGCCATTGCCCAGCTGTCCTTCTAAACATCATCATACCAGAGCATGCAGTGACCTTAAAGGGACAGAGCCCTGCCTGGGCTTTCAACCACCACCCAAGGCTCCTCTTTCTCCGCACCCCACCCCTTACAAGGGTGGCGGGGGAGGGGGGAAGCCGGGTGTGAGGGGGGGAAGAGAGGACACGTCCGATCTGGCCTTTCAACATGTTCCATTGTACAGCCCCCGTCTGTTAAAAGCCTGAGAAAAGGAATCGCAGAGTCTACCATAAATCATGTTTAAGATCTCAACCCTTCTCCCCCCCCTTTCTGTGTTCTCTAACAACACACAGCATAATGACCCATAATCGCACACCTTACACGGATCCCACAGATTCAAATTGATAATTTGCCCGGCCTCGGAGTGCGCGCGTGTGTATACACATATACGCGTGTTTGTGTGCGCACGCGCTTATACACACTTACTTACACACGCGCGCACAATTGCACGCACACACGCACGCACACTTGCGCGCGCTCTCTCTCTCCTTTGGGATGATTCTCCCGAGACTATTATCGCAAACACTTCACTTATTATCTCCCTGCCACCACCCTGAATAAGAAAGAACTGTTACACCTCAGTGGTTCAAACCTTCCCAATTTTCCCACGTGTATTCCCTGTTTATTTTGCCTGGTGCTCAAGTTCCACGCTGCTCGTCGTCCCCCCTCTACTCCCCCCCCCTCCAATTTGGTGTGTTTATGCGCGCCTGAGTGCAAGTTTCCACTTTTGCCAAAGAAACTTTGGAGGGAGGAAAAGTTCAGAGAGAAGGAACGGTGCCATCAGCTTGTGGTCACGCCAACCACCATGCGCGCGCGCGCGCTCTCGTGTTTAATTTTCACCCTTCTGTCCATTCTTATTATTCGAACGAGTATTATTTTATTTCGGATGGCCAAGCGAAGAATCGAAGCCAACTTGCCAACACCCATATTTCATTTTTAGTGTTTTTCAGGCGCCATTGATTAAGGACGTGTTCGGTTCCACTCGGAGTAATTTATGCCCGGCTTCACCGAAACAAATCTCAGCAAACTCTTGTTTCTTCGCTTCTCGAAGAGCCGCACATTTGTAGTTCAGCTATTTGTTTAAACTTGGCAAGGCTCTCCCAGAACAATTTGGGTTGGGAGTGTGTGTGTGTGTGTGTGTGTTGCGGGAGAGACACTGGGGGTGCCAAGGGTCGACTAATTTCCCAGGTCGGTGGCTAGTATTTCGGGGCGCCGTGCGCGCCCCTCGGAGGTCCTGACTCCGGATTGTGCTGCTGTTACAGCAAGATTCGTAGGGTAAACGCGATTTGGGGCGCGCGCCTGGGATGTGCCGAAGGCTTCCGCCAGCATAACTAACTGGGCATTGGTGGTGGGTTTTTTTGTTTTGGGCTTTTTTTTGTTTTTTGTTTAGAGAGAAGCTTGCTCTGGAGACTCCTTGAAAGATCCTTCCCCTGCCAAGGCCGGCACTTTGGGGTCAGTGCAGAGGGATTTGGGCCAGGGGACCTAATTCCACAGCATCCAGCTCTGGCTCCAAGCCGCCCTGTCCTCTTTTTGCTACTGCAGCAGCAGCAGCGGCAGATCAGAGGTTGGCGGCGGCCCCTCTTTCCGGTGACCGTCCAGCTGAGAGGCAGGCGAGCCCAGGGACCTGGACCTGGAAGGAATTGGACCGCCCTCCTTGCCTGGACTTTGATTCCCTCCCGAATCCAATCCACCACCGTTTCCTTCTCCAAACAGATTCCAGGCACGCCAGCCCAAAAGGGCAAAGTTACAGCGGCGAGTGGCAGTGTAGGAATTGAAAATCTCTCTCTCTCTCTCTCTCTCTCTCTCTCTCACACACACACACACACACACACGCCTGTGCAAAGCCACCTGCCAGGCTCTGGTGCAGAGTTCGCTTCTGGCTCCGGAGCGAGACTCCGGACAGGCACGTGTGAACGTCAGCACGGTCTTGGGAATGCCCCTCTTCGCCTTCCTAGCCCACCCATACAAAACCAGGCAAAATATGGTATTGAGCTTCGATTGGCTTCATTCAGGTTAGCATTCACACCTGCCAAGCGCAAGGCGGGTGCTATGTATACCAAACAAACACACAGCAAGTTGGGGGGGGGAAATCTTAACTAGCTCTGCTCAAACCGGCGTGGGGAGACGAAACCACGTTTAAGCTTTTTCTTCGTAGTGTCTTAAGGAGGTGAGGCGGACAATAACGCGCTGGTTAACTGGAGCAAAACGTAAGTTTTGTAGCAACAAGGTTTTTTTCCTCTCTCTCTCTCTCTCTTTCTGTGAACGAGCTGCTTTGATGATTTCCTTTCTCATCCCCGCCTACCTCCTTTTGGTTAGATTGCAAGGACTGGGGATGGTGCGGGGCGGGCGCGCTGAGAAAAGACCTTTTAACTCTATTATTAGGCGAGTTTCACGAAACACACATAGACCAAAATCTCCCTGAATAAAGAGATATAATTCTCTAAGTAAAGAAATTCTAGCGTCTCTTCGCCGCCCGGCGGTGAAGTTTGACGAACAGCGCCTCCTTGGGTGGGGAGACGAGATTTTCAGCGCAAATAAGATTGAGATCGTCAGTCGAGGGGACAAAAAGTAGCATCTCTCTCGCTCTCTGCCTCTCTCCCTCCCTTTCTACATTCCACGGTCTTATTGGGCTCCATTTGCCCCTCTTTTGAGTGGCAGTGGTGAGAAACAGCTTTCTCCGCTTGGGAGGCTGCTCCGAAGTTTCTTAGGCCTCTCGGATCCGCTGAGTATAAACGCGACGTTTCAGATTTAAGAGGAAGCGAGAGTTTTCTCTTCCCACCTTCTCCCAACGAACTCCCTCCTAGCAGCGGTCCTTAGTTTGGCATCTGCAAGCAGGGCATCCGCCTTGGGAAACTAAACGCGGGTGAAATGGCACCGAGATGGTTAGCCTGGAACAACCTTCCCAAGTAGACAAAAAACGGGGGAAAGGCGGGAGGGTGCCGCTACTTGAGAGTAAAGAGGCTCTCGGAGCAGGAGGGCAGCTCTGGCAACCGGGGAGAGTGAGAGGGGAGGGGAAAACAGGGATTCCGGAGCGAAGGTAATAGTCAGTGTGGAAAGTAACCACGGGAAGCGCGTTCAGCTGGAAGAAGAAACCGGGGGAACGTCCGTCACATTTGGGGCTTGGAAGAGTCTTCCTTTAGTTTAGAGGGACAGGACAGGACGCTTCCGTGTCTGGGAAGGATTGGAGAACGGAGCGGAGAATAGAGACCAGAAGCATTGATTTAAACTAAGCAAACCTCACGGAGGGAGAGGGAGAAAACGCACGTCAAATTGGAAGAACGTTGTTTGCCCGGAAGACTTCCTCTTTGCGATGAATGAATGAATGAAGGCTGTAGGGGAAAGGGGAAAAAAAGAGCAATCCAATATAGGGAGGGGAGAGAGGGCTGGCGGCGGCGGCGTGGGGGATTGTTCCTGGAAGCAGGCAGGATCGGGCAAGGGAGGAAGTTTCGCAGCTTTTTAGGGGTCGAGAAAGCGCATCGTTTCCTAAAGACCTCCAGCGGTTCCAGGAAAAGCAAAGCCAGAGAGTTCGTCGGCATTTATTTAAATGGCCCTTTGTTGTCCTCTCCCTTTCCCTGCGCCGCCGGGCCTGTGTTTATTCGTAAACAAACAAAAGAAAAAACAAACAAAACGCCACCTCCCTTCCCTGCAAAGAAGTTTGCGAGCCGACCCGTCTTCATTATCCTACCATCAAAATCTCCACCGACTCCGACTGAACAAACAAGGATCGATCCGATCATTTCAGATATTATAATTGGCTTTAATTAAACACACTTCGTTCTAATTAACTCTGAAATTTTAGCATGCTTTGGGACGCTGGTGTCTGATTTGATATTGTCAGTCCAGATGTCCTAATAAAATTCAATCCTCCACTCAAGACTTCAATATTCACTAAGAACAAAATGCAAATTAAATGTAAAACCTAAAGTATCGCCAAAGGTATAATCAAGAAAGGTGTCTCCAAACTTCTCACTTTTTTTATTACGCAGTAGTTAGAAAATGCAGATTACAGCCTAACAAGACCTCGCCTGAATAATAGAGAGTTTAACTCTTTCCTGCTCTTTCCTGAGTCTAACCTAATGTGCTTGGGGAACCGGTGCACGCGCGCGCGCGCACCCTTGTCCTGCCGAGGACCAGAGCTGGGTGGGACTCGGGGCACATTTCCTTCAAAAACACGGTGCGCTCTTGAAGGCGATTTCGCCTAATTTGGGAGCGGGGAGGGTGCGACACCTCCAGTTCCCAGATATTTCCAAGATTGCAGAGAGGATATAATGCTCCAGAGCCGCCTGGCACAATTTTTCGGCGACTTCCTTTTCCCTGTCGAGCGTAAAGGAAGTGGAGCATTTGGATAGAGGATCCTCCAGCAGCAGTTCAACTGCGCTGAGAGACCTGGCCACGCTCAGCTACTCCCTGGGCCAAGGAGGCTCTCTAACGTGTCCCCCACCCCACCCCGCAATCTTGCAAAGCAGTGGAGAAACAAGGACCCTCCATTCTCTCGGGGCTTCTCTCTCTCTCTCTCTCTCTCTCTCTCTCTCTCTCTCTCTCTCTCTCTCTCTCTCTCTCCATAGCCCACGATTGCGCATCCTTTTCAATAATTAAAGCCTTAAAAGCTGGTCCACCACCGAGCAAAGTTACATGACAGACTTCCCCGGACCAGCCTATTAAGAGAGGCTTTTTGATGGCTCCTGGACAGTTTAGCTGGGCGAGATGTCATTTGTTTGTTGCACTGGGAGTTTCGATCTATTGAATCGGGATAACAATAATAAACACGGAATGCTGTTACTCTTAAAAAGAGCACGGTTTGTAAGCAAGAACACTTGCTTATTTCCCTCCCGCCGCCCCCGCTTCGTACATTGTGCCATGTTAATAAAGTCACTTAAAGTTGTTGCTAATTTAACTTTGGCATTAAAAAAAAAAAAAGAGGAGGAAGAGGGAAGGGCATGACGTGCGAGTGTGTGTGTCGCACGCGGGTGATTTGCATTTTCTTTAGTATATTGAAATGAGGAGAGAACTGCTGGGCGGTTGGGCTGCCCAGAGCATAGCTAGGGGCCATGCAGAAATAAAAACAGAGAAAGAAAAGAAGAAAGAAAGAAACGGGCTCCTCTTCTAGACTATTAATAAGCAATTTGTCCCGCTGAAATTTACATTGCAAAGGGGAGGGGAGGAGGAGGACGAGGGTGGGGGAGAAGTACTGGCCTTCCGCGCGCATTTGTGCTGCTTTCAGCTGCGCCAGCGCTGTGCAAGCTGCCTTGGTGGATGAAAGGATGAAGTGTCCCACACCGCCCCCTCCCCTCCCCCCCAAAAAAGTGATTTATAGTAGATATTTAAACTTTCCTTCCTTATAACTGTTAGGGTCAAGGTTTCTCTTGCGCGCGTTTAGCGTGGCTCTTGATTTGCATATGCTTGATCAATCTCCTCTCTCCCTTTCAAGTGGGACACTTGGAATCCCCCCCACCCCACCCTCCTTTGAAACGCACAAGTACACACTTCAGCGGTTAGCCGAAGGGTTAATTTTAACTCCGCTCTTCACCCTGAAAATTGCGGCTTGTTGTGTTTCAAAGCTTATTTAGGTCTGAGAAATAATCCTAGATTGTGTTGGGTAAACAACAAGTGCTGCGATTCATCCCCTCTTCCACACACACACCACACTCCCTTCCTCGCAACCCAAATTTCCCATTGGCTTTAAGGGGGGGGGAGAGGAGAAAAGGGGGAGAGAATTTTTTAAAAAAGAAGAGTTTGTAAAGGTTGAATAGCGGGTGCAGTCTGCCACCTAGAGGACACTTTGCGTTTCCATGGCAAATCCCTGGCGTTTGCTCATATTAGATCCTTCTTTAGATCTTGATTGCTGTTTAAGTCACTTATCAAAATTACCCAGCTATTTCTCCGTGCCATTTTGCTTATGAAACATTGATTGCTTTGTTATTTGAACTTTTAAGAGCGCAGTATTAAAGAAAAAGAAAAGAAAGGCGCACAAAACAACTTCAACACTCTCCGCACAAGAAAATCGTTGCCATTTTTAGACATTAGATTAAAAGGTATGAAATGTAAAAATAATACAATTTGATTTGTTAGTCTAACTGCGATTTGAGAGTTGATGTCCCCAAAGGCCAGGCGAGCTTTTTCTCTTTATTTATTTTTATTAAAACATCAATCTACTGTGGAGCTGGGTGAACTCAGTTTCACCTAGAGAACATAAAATTCTCCATACCAAGGAAATAAGCACCTTTCATAAATCAACAGTATTCCTGACAGATCGATCAATTTTTGGTTGTTAATCCGAAAGGAGGAGTTTTAATTGCTTCCACCGTGTTTTTTCAGTTCAAGCACCTTTGGCGTTGCCAGACCCTTAAAAGTGCTTCACTCTGGCGCTGTAATTTGGATGGAAAACAAAGTTACACCTTTCAAGCCAAATCACCTTCCCAACTCCCCCGAAACAACACGAGCAGCGCCAACATTCCTCTTCGGATCCCAACAGGGGTACCGAAACGACCACACAAAACAGAACTTTCTGACAACCTTCCAACAAACAGGGGCGCGGGCGCGCGCGGAGGCACACACAGATATACACAAGCCCGCAAGTAATCCACCCGAAGTTACACCGAGGAACACCCCACACGGTGCGTAAAAGGACAAAACCGCTGGCTGAGTGGCAAGAGGCGCTTCTGTCAAGCAGTGGCTTAGGACGCCTCTTGTCCTCAGACCCCTTTGATGCATGGAGCCAATTGCGGATCAAGTGAAATTGACAGCAACATCAGGCGCGCTGCCCTGCCTGATCAATCTGCCCCCTCGCCTAATTGGAGTCAGCGCAAGAGCAGCAAGGAAGCGAGAGTGGCTTTCTTTCTTTCCTTTCTCCCTCCTCCCTTGTGCCGAGTTACCAACCCAGCTGCACCACCCCCCTCCATCCCTCGGGCAACTTTGTCTCTTTCCAGAATCAGGACCACACACACACCTGAGACTGGAGGACCCCCTCGGAGAGAAAGGAAAGGGAGGAAGAGAAAGAGAAGTGAGGGGGGGGGGGAAAGCAAGCAAGCAAGCGAGCGCAATGCTGGTAGTAATGGGACTCGCAAAACCCAATCGCTTACCTTTCACGGCTAATTAGGCAATAGACAGGTTTGTTTGGGTTCACAAAGGAGGCTAGGAGTGTTTATTGTGGACGGAAAGCTAGACTTGAGGAGTGTGTGTGATCTGGGCTATTTAATACATTACTTACCCGACGACAATCTCAGGAAAGCTCTACGGGGCAAAGGGATGTGAGAGAGCGCAGCAGTGCGCAAGCGCCCCCCCTGGTTGAAACGGGAGGGAGGGGGGAGCGACAAGCGAATGGGACTTGGGGGAGGAGAAGGAGGAGGGAGGCTGGATGGAGGGGAGTCCGGAGTTGGGGGGGGGGCAAAGCGAGCAACAGTCTTGAAGAAAGTTTGGTGGGAGAGAGAGCTTGTCCTGTTGGAAGGCGCAAACCAGCAGTCAGGCAGCGGGCGAAAGGGATGGGAAGAGGCAGGCAGAGCGCGGCTGCGTCCTCGGATGTGGGTCGCTCCCCTCGAGAGGCCACCTCGGGCAAAGGCGGGGAGTTGCACTTCGCAGAGGTGGCATCTCCAAGCCCTTGGCGGCTGGCCAGAGGGGGAAGAAGAGGCGGCGGCCGAGGAGCACCGGAGGCTCTCTGCCAAGGGCGCCGCCGAGCCAAGCTGGGTTTAACACCTTTTCACCAAAGGGTCGTGCGCGCCCAGACAACCGGGGTGGCCAAAGGGTCGGGTTTTCCCCTCTTGCTCTGCTTCTCCAGACAGGGTCCAGCTTCTCGGCCAGATCAGTGACTGCATGCCGCATGACTAGCTTTGGGGACGGGTGGGCGCGGGGTTCCCCTCTTTCCCTGGATGCATGAATCTGGAGAAGGGGACTTGGGACTGTCGCGTCGAAGCTGCTTTGGGAAGCCTCGGTGGGAAAGGGCGGCCACGACCTGGCCTTATTCTAGGCTCCTTTTAATTGAGGGTGGGAGGAAGGGAGAGAAAAGCAGTCTTGTGTCACCGCAAAGCCCGCGCTTTTCTCTTGACACCCAACTCATCAGTCCAGAAGACGTCTCTCTCCCATGCCTCCCTCCTCCCCCCCCCCAGATGTTCACTAAAACAACTCCCGTTTTCCTCCCGTTTGGGTGCTTGTTTGTTTTTCGCCCAGGTTAATAATAATAATAGTTAGTAGCAGTAGTAATTAATTTAACCATAAAAAACCAGGCACATCTTCCCCCCGCTTTCCCACGGCTTGGCCACTCACCCCGATCACTATGAGTGGAAACTTAACCTCGGGTTTCTACACAAGTGGGAGACGGGTCCAAACACGGGAATCGCCCTGAAAGCGAGGAGGGCGAGCGCGCGAGCGCACACGCGCGCCAACGTGCCACCTTCCCGGGAGAAATAGTATGCGTGTCCCCAAACCACAGCAACATAAGAATACAACAGTTGGGATCGCGGCACGTTTCCCTTCACGCCTGCACCTGAAGACGCTGGGGCGCAGAGGGGAAAAGACCTTGCGATGAGCCCCCAAAACGGGCTGCCTTCGGGTGTCCCCCTCCGTTTCCATCTGTCAGGCGCTTTACGCTAGAGAGGTTGCTGGCGGCGCTGGTCTTTACTGCCCCGCGCCAGCAACTGGTGGGATCTGGACAGATCTGGCAACCTAGGCGTTTTTTAAAAATCAACAACACACAAACAGTGCCCATCCACGTAGGTCATCCTCTAAGGAGGGGGGGGGGGACAAGTTCACGCCGGTAACAAAACGTTCCTCCCCCTAATCTAGCCAAATCGGACGATAAGTGAAAGGTGAATAGCACTGCGCTCCGCAAAAACAGAGGAACCCGAGGTTACTATGCCAAGGCTGGGTTGGAGAGCGACCGTGGCTCCCTGGTCGATAGCGCGTGCTTACTTGGAAGTAAGCCCCGCTGAAGTCAACGGGAGCTACTTCCAGGTAAAGCAGGCTCTAAGAAGCTCTGTAGATCTGTCCCCCCCCCCCCGCTTAAATGGCTACTGTATTGTGTGCCACCACAGTGCGTTGAAACTGAATGCGCCGCCGCTGACAATTTCCACGCTTATTCTAAAGGCAGGAATCTTAAAAGACGGAAAGGCGCTTAGGGGAGAACCTCAATCAGTCAATGCGGGGTGGTGGTTGTTTTAAACTTCTCAGCTAACGCGTAAAAGACCGAGGTGTAAAGGATATTTAAGACACATCCACACACGAATTGTAAGCAAGTAGCGTGATATAAGCCGCTCTGGGTCTTCAGAAGGCGCTAAGAAGTCACAACCCCAGGTGGGATTTAAACACACACACGCACACAATGTTTTTCACATTTTGGGACAAATTATACGGAAATACTTCGGTTTAAGTGGTCTGGATTGGGATGTATCATATTTCTCTTTTGCACCAGCTTCAGGAAGGAGCAGTACAGCCAGAATCTAAAAACAAAATGATTACTTAAAAAACACACCCAGCTAGTCATTAACAAATTATGGAAATTGACACCAAAGCACATTTTGTTACAAAGGGGAACACAAAGGTTCTATTACTTCATAAAGTAACAGATACACGAATTATATTGGGTTTTTTATTTTCTAGATCGTGGATGATGGGTACAAATCGATTTTTATTGTAGGTGAAGGTGAAGAGCTTAGACAGAGAATACAAAGTTGCCTGTTTCTCTCCTGAAAAAGAACTCAGTACACTTTAAAACAAAAAGGTGACCCTGGGGAAGCCCTCCTCCAAAACGCTCCGGCTGCTGAGATATTTTTTTTACAAGTATTCAAGAGGAATCTTTTTTTAATAAAAACACACACACCCAAACAAGCTCAGAACCCTTACCCCAAGAATAAGACACTGACATTTTGCCAATGTTTTAATGTCAGATTATTATTTTTAAAAAAATCTATTTTTGTAGTTCAAGAATTTTAATTTTGTAAGGAAACTTAATTATAACCCCCCCCCCAAAAAATAATGAATTGCTACATTAGTCTTAACTTTTCTCAGCAAGGGGACAGAAAAGAGGGGGGAAGAGATAGAAACTGAAAGTGACCATTAAAGGCTGCTGTCCTGAACACATTTATTTGGGAATAAACCTCACTGAGTATAGTGGGACTTACTTCTGAGTAGACGTGTATAGAATCACACTGTTTCAAAGGTATAGCAGAGGTAGTAGGAGTTCATCAGAAAGCAATAAAAAACCCCTACCCACCCCAGTATTAATAATTACATGGCTGAAGAGTCAGCTGATCTGAGAGACAGTGCAATTAATTTAACTTGGAGAGTGTGTTCGGGCAAGAGAGTCTGTCTTTGTGTACGTGTGAATTCTCCCTTTTCTGGTTCAGGGACTGAGAGAGAGAGCCCAGGGTGTTAGGTCTTCATGCTGAAGTGTGGGTGCCTGAGGGTGGGCCATTTAGGAGAAATAGGCATAGTTCCTAATATAACTTACATAACCCAAGCTTCATATTTGTTTTTCAGAATTATCCACCTCAGGCTGAGACGAAAAGAACCATCTCCACCTTTCCTTTATCCAAGAGGATACGCCAGCCCTTCTGACATGCAGTTCAACCCAAGCCACTGATTTTCAGAAGTTATCATGTGTTCAGTAGAACATCTAAGTAAGTGGCCAGAGGATTGCTAACAAAATTAAGAAAACTGATAAAATCATAAATTAGCATTAGTTACTGGGAAAAAGGAGGTACCATCAATCTTGCAGTACAATCTTGCAGCAAGAAGCCTCATTGACTCATATTGTTTTAAAATCCTTATTACTAAGACTATTGTTTTGGAACAGTTTTCTCTTCATGACCACCTTAATTTCTGCTCTGGTATATGTGAAATTTATATAATATGTGGTATGTAGTTATGGAAACATTGAAGTTGAGGCTGTTTGAAACCTAGTGCTACAGGACCGATATGTATTAGCTGAAAATATGGGGGTGATGAACACCCACATGCTCCTGGGTTCTGTCTCTTTGTCACACTCTGATGTGACAAAGAAATGAGACGTAGAGTAGGACCTTTTAGATAAAAAGGTGGGGTTGTGCTTACAATAGTGGACTCCATTTGGGTCTGTGTTATAATGCACCCAAGCTGCAGAGAGAGTCAGCAAGACTGTAGAGAGGCGGCCAAATCTTGCTTCTTCCAAACATCCAGGTTAATCTGGAACAGATTTAGCCACCTCTCCCCACAGTGATTCTAATTAGACCTACCATGTGACAATAAAGGGGTATATGTCTTTCTATGACACTCATTGACTTTCCTTCTAAGGAGGGGAACCTATTAGACCCAGAGAGATGGGAGGAGAGGAACAGGTGCATTGAAATGGTAGGCATTCTCTTTCGCTAGCCATTAAGACAGGTGAAAATTTGGTATGACAGGAAAAGGACCACTGCAGTCTGATTTCACCCTGTTCCAGTTTAGCTTGTTCTGCAAATAATAATAAGCAACAAAACAACAACAGCTGAAACAGAAACAATAACTTACGATACACCTAAAATTTGCCAGGTTAATTAAAACCTGTGCACAGATTTACAATCTAATGTAGAGACAAGACACATTGTGGAGGGAAGTAAAGGGGTGAAATGATGTTTTTTTTAAAGGAGGGGTTCGAACACAGAGCCAGAAGACGAGAGCACGATGTAAGGCAGGAATTGCAGAGAGGGAACAAAGGACATTATATGCAATGATATAAAGGTGAATTTTGATAGCCATGAGGCAGGAGGCAAGGAAGTTGATAGGCTCTAAAGAGCCAGGGCGGTAAAGTGGGTAATGATGATGTGAATGTATATAATTAAATGGAAAATAAATAACACACACACACACACACACACACACACACACACACACACACACACACTGTGTGTGTAGACAAGGGACATTTGTGGGGAATAAAGAGAGCAGTCTTAGGTTTAAGGCTGATATTGGTAGGTAGGTCTAAGATCCTGAGGAGGAACAGAGAAAAAAAACAAAATAGTTACAGAAGAGCAAAACCAGTAAGACATTTGAAAATGTTCACAGGCGTCTTGATTTGAAATCAAGGAGAGAGTGAGAGGACACTGGTGATGAGAACAGTGAAACTGAGTAATGCAAACTGAGCCGCAAGTAGAATATATCAAATGAGCGGCAGCACGCAGGAGAGAGAGGGAAGTTATTTAATAACAGATGTTGAAAGATGAAGTACAAGGTTGTAATAGTCAATGAGAATAAATGAGAGAATGGGCTAAAATGCTGGTAAAGCCTGCAGAAAGAAAATAATGAATTAAGGTCTATATTAAACAACTGAAAATAACAAGACCTGGAAGAGTGGAGGAAGAGGAAAGGAAGAATTAGAAGAAGACACGATTCTGGCCTTGATAAGTCTACAAACTCTAGCATGATCAAGAACAAGAAAAGGTGATGTTGCAGCAATAAGAAAACCAGAAGCTCAGTTTTAGTGGAGTTATATTTTAGATACAGTGGTACCTTGGGTTAAGAACTTAATTTGTTCTGGAGGTCCATTCTTAACCTGAAACTGTTCTTAACCTGAGGTACCACTTTAGCTAATGGGGCCTCTTGCTGCTGCCGCACAATTTCTGTTCTCATCCTGAAGCAAAGTTCTTAATCCGTGGTACTATTTCTGGGTAAGCGGAGTCTGTAACCTGAAGTGTCTGTAACCCGAGGTACCACTGTAATGGGCACTTATCTGATGAGAAGCAGAGCAGAGACTGGGGCAAGAGAAGAAGAAGATAGTTCGTGTAAAGAGTTGTAGGTCATTGGCATAAAGGTGGAATATTTTCTTTCTTAATTTTAATGGAGGCAGACAGGAGAAATAAATGTTGCCCAGTTGATTCCATGGATGATCCTCTCTTCATAGTGACAAAGTTGTTATAAGAACCACAACAGTGCAATAGTCACCATTTTTGTCCCAAAAATGTGCCTCCAGTTTGGCATTTGGAAACTCTTGTCATGGTGAGAAAAGCAGGTGTAGGAACTTGGTTTTGCAGACTTTTTGCACAATATCTGTTGAAATGGTCTTCTGATTCCTACTGGCTCATATGAACACTGCAATATACAATAGTAAATGATGGATTCCACTAGAGACTTTTGGCTACAAAATCATGCAAGATCAACCATTTTTTGTTGTCCAGTGCAGCAGTATTAGGATGTTCAGTTTTAGTGTTGCAAAGAATCAGACTAAGCTGTGGTAGTATCAGGTTCAATACCAGAGGAAGCCCCAGTGGTTCCTGCTAAATATCCCCCTCCACTCCAATAGTGGCTGTGGTTGGAAGTCTCACTACGGCAGCAATAATATGAGTGTATGCCTTCTTAAGCCATGAAACCTTGGCCATATCTAATTCAAGGATCCATCTCCATGCCCTTAGTCAGATATTAATTAATTCCAGGAAAGTTTACACTGGGCATCCTCCATCAAACATCTTCCTCTGGTAATTAGATTAAGTCTAAATTTACATTTCCTGCAAAATGCCCATGAGGGACAAAAGAACATAAGACAAGCTAGCTGAATCAGACCAATGGGTCACCAAGTCCCTGTGTCCTGTTCTCACAGTGGCCACCCAGATGCCTGTGGAAAGCTTGTAAGACATGCACACAACAAGGCTCTGCATACCTGTAATTCCCAGCAATGCGGCACTGTGCACCTGACAGGCATGGTAGCCATTGAGAACCTTGTCCTCCATGAATGAGCACAACAAGGCTCTGCATACCTGTAATTCCCAGCAATGCGGCACTGTGCATCTGACAGGCATGGTAGCCATTGAGAACCTTGTCCTCCATGAATTTGTTTTTCTAAAAATTGATTTATTAACAAAAAAGGGCAAACATAATAAAGAAAAGAAACAATGAATCAAAAATTTAATCCATAAAGTGTTAATATTTGTATGAGAAATAAAATCATTCCATGATAACTGGGCAATTCTTGCGAACTTCATCCAAGTAAGCAAAGCAGTATTGCCATCTTTAAACCAACAGTGTCCATTGCAATAACCTCTGTGGTGTGTAGTCATCTTCAGTAAAGACCCCCAGAACAGAACTGCAGTGAACAGATATTTAAGATATGGGTCCATAACAATATACTCAAGTACCTTATGCAATATGTTCAATAACAGTTTAACATCAGATGTATAATGCCTTTAACAATTTGTTGGCGGTGGTGTGGGTGGTGGAGAAACAGCTTACAGAATACAGTGATTGACCTAACCTGACAGAACCAAATATGTATAGAGGGGCAAGAGACAATTTTAGCCTCTGTCAGTCATCACTGACAACAGTGAGCTAGATGGATCAATTGCCCGACTGTGGCAGTTTTCTGTGCACACTGCAGTTTCCTGTGTACACTGACTGGCCAGTGACTCTACAGGGTTCAGGCAAGGATTTTTCCTAGCCCTACCGGGAGGTGCTGAAGACTGAACCTGAGGACTTCTGCATGTAAAAGTGTGAGTTATGGTCATTCTTTCCTCTGAGCTACTCCTCTGTCTTTTTGGATGGGATAGCAAAACAACCTCCAAGATCTTCCTGACTCAGCCAAGAGTCCTATGGCTGATGCTTTGCAAGGGTTTGGTGACGCTTCCAGGTGAATGTGCCAAATAAATAGTGGAGAAAAAGGATAGGGAGCACTTGGATGTCTCTGACTGCTACTCTATCCATTTATCCTCCCCAACTAAGGGAGATAATCATATAAAATAAATCTGAGTTGGTCCTACTTCAAAACTGAAGAGCAAAACAGAAGCCACATTGTTGTTCATCTAGTTCCTTCCTGCCTGAAAGCCACTTCCCTAATGAGTTACTTCTGAAATGGGAGGGAGATGAGTTCACCAGCATCCTTTTGGGATAAACCTAGCCATACACCCCCATAGCTTCTGCATATTAATTAGTGGGCTTGGCAGCTTAAAAAAGGTAGAGAGGTATGGGGTCTTTTTCTCTGTAGCACATATATTTAGTTCCAGCTCTCATGGAATTAATATCTCAGAGCCCATGAAGTGCTTCCACTGAATGTTTCAGCAACACAAATGATCACGATCATCATTATTTTTAAAAGCAAATAAGAACATTTCATTCTATGATCAGAGGCTGTAGAAACATTGTGTGGAATATAGGATTCCACTAATGGATAAGACACTGGGAAGAAGCTGGCAAAATTTATTTATTTCCATAGGAATTTAGTTGTTTGTCTGGCACAACTAAAATCCTCAAACGCTTTAAATCATGAAGGTTTTGTTTGAACTTTATTGGCTTCTCTTCTTCTTGCCCCTATGAAACAAGCTTTGGGAACTCTGTACATTTAGGAGTAAACACAGATTCTTATTTCTTCCCTTCACGTTCCTTACTTTCAGCCTTCCTCCCTTTCTTGTTAAAAATCAGACAGTTTTTAAAATACTCTTTTTAAAGACAGCCTTAATAAAGATGTAGAAGAGGCAGCATGACCAAAGCCATTGCAAAACATTTGCTCATACATGCAACCGTTGCTAGAGTTGAAAGGCATTGTGATAAGGTTATTGAGCCCCAGTGTACGGTTTTCGTTGTATGACCCTGATCCAAAGAAACACAACTGCTCCAGAAGAGTCACTCGTATTGCCATCTTGTTTTCTGAAAGACCAATCAGAGCTAAAGATGCAAAACGTCTCTAGATAGAGACAGAGATGGGAGCAGTTGAATTGTATTCTATGGAGACCTAATGTAGCATAGCAGCCTAAGGGACTGAGAACCAGTCACCATTAAGTCACTAGATTGCCCAAGTAAACCACTGCTTCTCAGTTTCAGCCCCCCCCCCCGCAAAATTATCATACGGAAGTGCTTTGAACACTTCAAAGCATGTTGTTGTTGTTGACAGCATCCCTTGATACCTATGTCAAATGTACACTGCGAGTTATTGAATGTGGTTCTCCTCTCCCCAATTGCGGTGCACACCCTTAACTTTCTTTTTTTTTTTTTGTCTGTACTGGTAGGCTTTGTATATACCATACCTTTACAGAACATTAAAAGCACATTCTTTCCCTCAAATAATTATGGGTTCTGCAGTTTACCTCTCACAGGCAACCCCAGCAGTTCTCAGCAACACTTAACCAACTACAGCATCCACACTTCTTTGAAGGAAAGAATATACTTTAAAGGTATAGCACAGAGCTTTCCAAACTTTTCATATTGGTGGCACACTTTTTAGACAGGCATCATTTCATGACACAATAACTCAGTTTTACTAGCAAACAGGAAGTTAAACTAACCCCCTTTTTTTATAATATTTTTTATTAAACAATTTTTATATTAACACAAACAAAACATAGAAAAACAAACAACAAACATTAACAGAACAAAAAAACAAGTACCATTTCATGTCCTAATTTCTTAAACCTTACTTCCTCGACTTCCTCTTGCTTCCCGTTTCTGTATTCCAAGTTCTTACAGTTATTCAGCGAATCTTCCCTTATTTTATTATAAATTTATGTTAATCATCCTTATTCTCTCTATCTTAACCATTACTAATAGTAACCATTTATTTTGAGCCCAACATCATTCTAACTGTCTTTAATTTTATAGTATTTCTTTAAATAATCCTTAAACTTCTTCCATTCCTCTTCCGCCGCTTCTCTTCCCTGGTCTCGGATTCTGCTCGTCATTTCTGCCAAACCCATGTAGTCCATCACCTTCATCTGCCATTCTTCCAGTGTGGGTAGATCCTGTGTCTTCCAGTACTTTGCAATAAGTATTCTAGCTGCTGTTGTAGCATACATAAAAAAAATTGTATCTGTCTTTAACACCCCCTGGCCGACAATACCCAAGAGAAAGGCCTCTGGTTTCTTGGGGAAAGTATATTTAAATACCTTTTTCAGTTCATTATAAATCATTTCCCAGAATGCCTTAATCTTCGGGCACGTCCACCAGAGGTGGAAAAAAGTACCTTCCTTTTCTTTACATTTCCAACATTTATTATCAGGCAAATGGTAGATCTTTGCAAGCTTGACTGGGGTTATGTACCACCTATAAATCATTTTCATTATATTTTCTCTTAAGGCGTTACACGCCGTAAACTTCAACCCGGTGGTCCACAACTTTTCCCAATCAGCGAACATAATGTTATGACCAATGTCCTGAGCCCATTTAATCATACTTGATTTTACCATTTCATCTTGTGTATTCCATTTCAGCAGCAGATCATACATTTTTGACAAATTCTTAGTACTGGATTCTAACAGTTCAGTCTCTAATTTTGATTTTTCCACCTGGAAGCCTATTTTACTGTCTAATTTAAACACTTCATTTATTTGATGATAATGTAACCAATCTCTCACCTTCCCTTTTAGTTTTTCAAAACTCTGCAATCTCAATTTGTCCCCTTCCTTTTCCAAGATTTCCCAATATCTTGGCCATTTCGACTCCATATTTAGCTTTTTGACTGCCTTAGCTTCCATTGGTGATAGCCATCTTGGAGTCTTATTTTCCAGCAAGTCCTTATATCTGACCCAGACATTTAATAGTGCTTTTCTGACAATATGATTTTTAAAACTTTTATGCGCTTTAACCTTGTCATACCACAAATATGCATGCCACCCAAAAATATTGTTAAATCCTTCCAAATCCAAAATGTCTGTGTTTTCAAGAAGCAGCCATTCTTTTAGCCAGCAGAAAGCTGCCGCTTCATAGTACAATTTAAAGTCTGGCAGGGCAAACCCCCCTCTTTCCTTTGAATCCGTTAATATCTTGAATTTTATTCTGGGCTTCTTGCCCTGCCAGACAAATTTAGATATATCTTTCTGCCACTTCTTGAAACAATCCATTTTGTCCATAATTTGTAATGCTTGAAACAGAAACAACATTCTTGGCAATACATTCATTTTTATAACTGCAATTCGACCTAACAAGGAAAGCTTCAGATTTGACCAAATCTCCAGATCTTTTTTCACTTCTGTCCAAGTTTTTTCATAATTATCTTTAAATAAATTCACATTTTTAGCTGTCATGTTCACACCCAGATATTTCACTTTTTTAACCACAGTCAACCCCGTCTCATTCTGAAACCTTTCTTTTTCAATCTGTGTTAAATTTTTCTCCAATACCTTAGTCTTTAACTTATTCAATTTAAATCCTGCCAATTGACCAAACTCTTGAATTATTTCCAAAACTCTTTTCGTGCTAGCTTCTGGCTCTTGCAATGTAAGTACTAGGTCATCTGCAAATGCTCTCAGTTTGTATTGTTTAGCTCCGACCTGAATCCCTTTAACCAACTGATCCCTCCTGATCATATTAAGCAAAACCTCCAGGACCGATATAAAAAGTAATGGGGAGATAGGGCACCCCTGTCGTGTCCCTTTTTCAATCTTAAACTCTTCTGTTACCACATTATTTACAATTAGTTTTGCTTTCTGTTCAGAATATATTGCACCTATACCATTTTCAAACCCTTGGCCTACCCCCATCCCCCGGAGGTTCTTCAACATGAAACTCCAATAAATATTGTCAAAGGCTTTCTCGGCGTCCACAAATATCAAAACAGCCTTAGTGTTTATGTTCACTTCCAACTTCTCCAAAATGTCAATTATATTCCTTACATTGTCCGACAAATGCCTTTTCGGGAGAAAGCCCGCCTGGTCTCCATGAATCTCCTCCATCAAAACTCTTTTCAGTCTCTTTGCTAAAACATCAGCAAAGATTTTGTAATCCACATTAAGTAAGGAGATGGGTCGGTAGTTCTTAAGTTGGGTCTTTTCAGTCTCTGTCTTTGGTATAAGTGTAATGTAGGCCTCTCTCCACGTATCAGGTGCCCTTCTCCCCTCCATGATCTCGTTGCAGACTTCCTTCAAAGGTTGTATAAGCCCTTCCTTCAAAACTTTGTAGTATTTGGAAGTCAATCCGTCCGGTCCAGGTGATTTGCCCAACGTCATGTTTTGAATGGCATCTTCTATTTCCTGTGCTGATATCTCCTGGTTCAAAATTGTCTTACTTTCCTGAGAAATCTTTTTCAGCCCATTTTTCTCGAGGAATTGTTGTATGTCTTTATCTTTCTGCGGCCCTTGTGTATACAATTGTCTAAAGTAGCTCTGGAAACAGTTCCTAATTTCCACTGGGTTGCATATGTTCTTTCCATCCACTTCTAGATTTGTTACCGTGTTGAGTTTTTGTCTCTTCTTTATTTGCCAAGCCAGTAACTTGCCACATTTATCTGCAGATTCAAAGGTCTTTTGCCTCATTTGTTTAATTTTCCATTCTATTTCTTGGTTCATCAGTTCCATGTATTGTGTTTGATACAATTTAATTTCTCTTAAAATCTCTTGTGATTTTGGCTTCAGTCTTAATTTCCTTTCCCCTTCTTTTATCTTTTCCAAGATTTTCTCTTTCCTCTCATTTTGCTTTCTTTTCTTTAATGAATTTTGTTGTATCAAAAACCCTCTCATCACGGCTTTACTTGCGTCCCATACTATTCTTTTTTCTACTTTAGTCCTTAAGTTGATTTCAAAATAGTCTTTCAAAATTTTTTGGGCCTTCTTACAAATCTCCTCGTCTCTAAATAGGGTGTCATTCATTCTCCATCTGAAGGAACCAGTTGTTGTTTGCTTCATCACCATCTTAACTGCGTTATGGTCGGAGAAGGTTTTTGGGCAGATTTCCACTTTCTTTATATTCGACGCCATACTGCTAGTCACCCAAATTTGGTCAATCCGTGTCCATGTCATTTTGGCTTCAGAAAAGAAGGTTCCCTCTCTTTCTAATGGGTGTTTTGTTCTCCAAATGTCAATCAGGTCCATATTGTCAGTCATTTCAAAAAAAGTTTTTGGTAGTCTTCCGTCTTTTGTGACTACCTGTCTTTGTGCTTTGTCCATATTTGTTGAAACTACTCCATTCATGTCTCCCATCATAATCAGTTTATAATCCATATAGTCCATTAAAGTCTCATGCAACTTCTTAAAAAATTCTGCTTTCCCTTCATTTGGTGCATATATCCCCACTATCAAAAATTTTTCTCCTTGAGAATGAATTTCAATTGCCAGATATCTTCCTTGATCATCTTTAAAAATTTGTTTCGGCTGCAAATTTTCCTTTGCGTAGATCACCACTCCTCTTTTTTTTACTTTGTCTGAAGATATAAATTCTTGTCCCAATCTCTTGTTTATTAACAGTTTTCTATGTGCTCTTGTCACGTGGGTCTCTTGTAAGCAAATCAAGTCCAATTGGTCTTTCTTTAAAGCATGAAATATATTTTTCCTTTTTCGGGGGTTGTTTAGACCATTACAATTCCAAGTTAGAAGTTGCAAAGCCATGATGGGGTTATTTAGTTCCTCCTACAGCTCCCAATTGTTGTTCGTCCTTTGTCGGTGGTTCTGTGTCCGTATCTAGTCTTGAAGGATGTCCTTCTCCTGGATAGGTCTCTTTCTGTAGGTCTTCTTCGTGTTCTCCCAGGAACTTGTCTTTATCACTCACTGTTTTTATTCTTCTTTTCTTCCCCTTATATTTAAAAGACAGGCCTTGGGGAAACTCCCACCTGAATAGTATGTAGTTCCTCTTCAGTAGTGTCACCAGATCCTTGTAAGGACCTCTTGCGTCCAAGATACTTTTAGGGATATCTTTAAAGATCTCAATATGAAAATCCTCAATTCGAAGGGTTGTTTGGTAGTGCAGGTTCAATATTTTATCTCGCTCTTCTTTGGATCTTAGAGTTATCAAGCAATCTCTGGGTCTATTCTTCTTCTGCCTTATTCCCAACCTGAATGCACTCTCTATTTTGAACTCTTCTTCTTTCAGATCTTGCTTCCAGAAGTCAGAAAACTCTTTTGTCAAATAATCCACCAAGTTATCTCCTTCCTTTTCCGGCACAAGTCTAATCCTCAGGTTTTTCTCCTTGCGTTGCATATCCTGCATAGAAAGTGTCAGTTCATACTCATCCAGTTTCCTGTACACCGGTGGAAGTTTCCCTTCAACAGCAGTGGCAATTTCCTTAGCTTCTTCAGCTATCTTTCGCGTTGTAGATGAATCTTCCAGTAGTTTCCCAATTGCTTCTGCATTAGAGTTCACTTTATTCCCAAGGTCAGTTATACTTTTGGTATTTAAATCAATTTTCCCAGAAATTTCTTCAATTTTCTTATTTGTTTCAGCACCTTGCTTCTTTAATTCCTCTAAAGAATCACTTATTTTTCCCAAGGCCTTTGTAAACGCTTCTTCCGAAGACATTGTTTTCACTCTTACCTTTGTGACAGCTGCAGTTCCCGAGGCCCCTGATACAGAGGCCCTTCTTTGCATAGAAGAGTCTACCAGATCTCAAAGTTGTTTCTTGTGAATCTTCTTTCTGTTTACCATCTGCCATAACAAAGTCTTTCGTTCTTTCGTTCCAAAAGAACGAAACTAACCCCTTTCCTGCCCCGGGAGGAGCGTGGGGAGTGTTCGTGTGACACACCTACACACTGCAGCTGACACATTAACGTGTCGTGACACAGTTTGGAAAGCTCTGCTGTAGTGTGTACACAGACTGTTTTTCTCTCATTCTTGAATCAGCACGGCAACTGGTTACATACCTGAAGCTATCTGAAAAAATGATGGTTAAAGTATGTGTCTGTGTGTATGGGGGAGGGGGGGAATCAAATTAAAAGGCTATATTGTCCACAGACTTTACTTTGTTTTCTACCTTTTATTGAGATCATTCATAAACTAGACTAGCCTAAAACGAGTAACTTGTGAAAACAAACTGAGATGAAGGAGCAGGCTTATTGGGTGAGGAGCTGAGCTAAATTTGAACCCAGAACTTTTCCCCCACCTCAGTCGTGAAACGTGAAGAGAGAGCAAGACAGCATACGCAAAGTGTCTGTCTCTTCCTCTCCACCGGCCGTTGGTATTACTCCCACCCCTCAACTGCAATTTGGGTTAAGGACTTCCAGGTCAGAGAGCATGAGCTCAGTCACTTTCTTATTTCAGAAATTAAGCTCTGCTTGGCGGTTCTGCTTCCAAGTGGGCTTCAGCCTTGACATTCCTCATTGTACAAATATGACACCATCAGGTTAAATTCACATGTGTTAGCACTTCTGTCTACGCAGCAAATACAGCTGGCATAGGGGAAGTCAATGGGGTAACCTGTCCATTCCTTTTTCGTCGCTTTCGTGTGCCTCACCCTCTATCAGCAGTTTTCTGTCTTTGTGCTTTAATCTTATTCTTCCTTCTACCTTGCAGTGTGTCAGAACGGCTTCATTCAGTGCTGAGATGGAAAAAACTGCATACTCCAACTCTGCAGGGATACTACAGAACTGAACAGTCGAGTTTCCCCCTGGTACCAGCATCTTACCTTTGCAGTTTTTGCTCTTCCACCAGCCCTGAAGCAACTTGTCTGCTCCCAAATTGGAGTCTTCCTTATGGCAGCACAGATACTTGATACTCCTTTACTGGTAAGGCAGGCTGTAAATGTATTGTGAAGTGCAATTAAGTGCATAACGGTGGCCAAATACTCTCCTCATTCACCTGTGCATTATTTTTCTTGCAGAGAATTCTTACTTTTGTTTACGTTTCATAGTGTTTCGTTTTTAATGGCTGCGAGACAATACAGGATCTGTGCCATTTTGAACAGCTCTTTATCCCTGATTTAGAACTGGAATCACTATATTTTTTTGAATAGCACGTTGAGATTTTGCAAAAGTGAGCAGAGAAACAAACCCTGTCCATAGGCTTACAATCTCATACAAATTGAAGTGTGGAGAAGATGAAAGGGTTAGAAGGCAGACTACCCAAAGCCCTTTTAGATACACTATGATTAACACCACAAAATATCTTCCTATGTTCCCCTAATTTTAATTGTTCACTAAATGCTTCCTTCTGTTTTGGGGTATACCTTTACAGATTCTTCTTCAGTGGTGGATGGGAAGTGAGTAAAGAATCATGACAGAAAAGGTCATACTCTCAAAACCAAGAAAAATAAAAGTAATGTCATCTCCTCTAGTGTTGAAGGTTAAATATTTTAGTGCAAAGTGTCAGGGATATAAGAGGACATTGACTGAAACAGTGGCCTGCTTTCCTTAAGTAACTGTCTTTGTGCCACAGTCTTGAATCCCCCAGCTTAAAGCCCTATTGGAAATGAGGTCACAGGGTGAGAGGTCAAGTATCAGGTGACCATGAGTTCAAGTTAAAATGTGGCAGCAGTGCTCACCAGGGACAGAGAAAGCCAAAAATCACACACACACACAAACTTCACCAGCAGACATAGAGTTCTGTCAGGCATAACAAAAAATAAAGATCTGATCTCTTTGTGTATCAAAAATTAAAATGAGTATGGGAAATACTGTAAATGTTTGCTCTAGGCTTGTTTGCTAGTGGGGTAGTTTTATGGTCTGCTTCTAGAGACAGCTCAGATGATGAAAGAAAATTAATGTATTGCATTCAAATATTACTAGCAGAATATGCTCACTATATCAGAATTATCTGGAAATTTCAAGAGAAACTGCAATGTGATAGAAACTTTTTTGTTAACTTTAGAGTGTTAAATTTTAAACATTGATCTCCATATTATTTACAAAAGGCTTACAGCCTGTCCAGTATTATTATTATTACAGTATTATTTACTCACAACTGAGTCGTGCTATATTCCACAGAGCTTATTCCCAATGGTGCATTGGTTCGCTTGTTGTATTTGTTGTACTATTAATATTACCCACCTATCACTAGCAGATCCCAGGGTGGTTTTCAGCAAATTAAAATCAGAATTAAAAACATTTAAAATGGATTACAGTCACAGGAAACGGGTGAGTTCTGAAAACACACATCTCAGGTGTCAAAGGCCCAGGGTAAAGGGGGCATTTTCAGTTTTGCCAAAAGTTATTTTGTGAATTTGCCAGACACACACCTGTGTGGAGGGAATTCCACAACTTTGGGGCTACCACAGAGAATGCCTTCTCTGGTGGCTGTAGGGATGTGTAGAGATGCTAGGGGAGGATATATTTATTAGATATTATCCTTCCTTTCTCATGTTTGTGAGTTCAGCAGAGTGCATTCCTTTGCAGCTTAGAAGGGAAGCTTAGATAGGCTAGTTTTCGCCTTTTAGTTTAAGTCATTCAGGATGTTTTAAGGCAGACTGGATTCTCCTGGTATTTCCCTCCTGAAAACAATAACCATATAAACAATCTTGTAAATGGTAAAAATGACATTTACTCACTCAGAATACTTGTTGAAGAGTAACAGACGCAGCAGCTGTGTTCAGGCAGGCTTAAAATGGTAATCCAGTTACGACATCATACTTTAGTCCAGTTTAAAATAGAGTCTGGGCCTCAGACTCAGCATATGTTCTCATGTTGCTGGAATGAGGTGAGAACAGGACACAGTGGGTCTCAGAGTTCTCTCTAGCAAATTTACAGGAAAACTCTTTGAGCTTCAGCCCCTATCATGTGCCTGTCTAGCAAACATACATCATTGGTTTGACTGCATTGTAAATATCCCACAGAGGCACTACCCCAAAACTTCTGAGAGAGGTGGAACGACTAAGAGGGCCCCCAATGCAAATCTTAACACTAAGCAGGGTCTCTAGGGAGGCGGTGGCCTTTGCAGCTATCTGGGGCCTAAGTCTTTTAGGGCTTTAAAGGGTAGCATGAGCACCTTAAATTGGGCCAAGAAACATACAGGCATCTGGTGCAGCTGCCTTAAAATGGGTTATGTGAATTCTAAAGGCAACCCTAGCTAGCAATCTGGCCAACTGCATTTTAGACCAGTTCAAGTTCTGAGTCAAGGTCAGCCTCGTGTACACAGGATTGCCATAATCCAATCTGGAAGTTTAACTAAAGTGTGGAGCACCATGGCTAAGTCATCTCTGCCTAAAAGGAATCACAGCTGGTGAACCAGCAATAGCTGGAAATAGGCACTCTGAACTACCAAGGCCGCCTGAACCCCTGCTCCTTTCAGGGGAATGTAACCGCTATCCAGAAAACACTCTCTTCCCACCTCCTGGATTTGATAACTTGGAACACATAACATACCTGTCTTTTCAGGATTCAATTTCTTGGCCCACATCCAGCCCATCACAGCCTCCAAACACTTGCCTAACACCTCAGCTGCCTCCTCTCCTGATCCATTTTGTGAATGGAAGGACATGTCTGGATTCAGCCCAGTGTCATTGTGGTACCAGTTCTGCAAGGAGCAATGCACATTGATGAGAAGGGAAACTCTCATGGGACTAGCAGTCCTTTTCACTTGTTGAAACAGTAAAAATAACTCCTCTGGCACCAGAAAGAGATACAGCAGGTGAATTAAATGTTACTTTTTTAAAAAATCTATTACTTATTTTCACTTTTTACATTTGCATTTCAGTCATTCTCCGTTGAGTACATGGAATCACCCAGTTTTTCCTTCTCAAAACAGTCTTATAAAATAGGTGAGTGAGGAGTATAACTTTCTCTGCTGCCATTCTGCCTAAAATAGCACTCAAAGCAGCTTACAGAACTATTAAAATATAAATGATAATCGCTTACTTTCCCCAAAAAACTGTACAAAAATAAAGCATAAAGTATAACACATCAGAAAAAATTAAACAGATAAAGACTATTATGGGCGTAGCCAGGATTTTTGTCGGGGGGCAGGTCTTTTGTTGGGGGGGCAGAACCTCAGCTAGCTATGTATTTTTATTGATTTTTATTGAATGGGGGGGGCAGCTGCCCCTCCATGCCCCCCCTTGGCTACACCCATGAAGACTACAATGCTGAATGTACATATATATATATATATATATATATATATATATATATATATACACATGTAAAGACTGATACAACCATGCACATGATTGCTGTATCAAATAACAACAGGCCTAGCAATCCTGACCCAGGATCTGAGAAGGTTGACAAAATAAAATATGTTTAATCTTGTGCTTGAAGCTTCATAACATGGTGGCCTCCCTGGTATCCCTGCAGACAAAACTTCAAGAGCTGCGGCAACCCTTTGGGGGGTATGACCCCACTCCAAATGATCAAGCCCAGGAGAATCCAATTTATAAATCTCTAAAAAGAGGGGGAGTTATGCAGGAAAAGCACCCCCTAAGGGTGGAACTGCACAGTATATAAAGTACAGGGACGTTTACCAAATACTGTGACAATACTTCATTTGAAGTGGATGTCCAAAGTGGGGATATCTTTTCCCCAGTGATGATAAAAGCCACTTAGGGAATAGTTTTCATTGGGGGGAAATGGAGGAAAGTGGAAGTCTTATATGCCTGTCTTCAACTTCAGATTGCAAACTCTGTGGTTGCACTGCATGTGACATACACTCCACCCCGCCAAGAACTGCATATACGTTATTTGGCCTCCTCAAACTCCTTAGGAATTCATAGGTCACAACAAGTACATTGGCTCATGTTTGGAAGCGAACCGGCAGCCACAGTAGCTGAGCAAGAATCAGTATAATATGATTCCAGTGCCTTGCTCCATCCGGAAGGTGGGTGGTGGCATTGTATTCCAGCTATACTGGCGTGGTTAAGAACAGAACCTGTATAATGCCATCAGTGTGTGATTTTGCTTAAGTGTTTCATGTGAATATCAAATGCTATGGATGGACCTTTACAGAATAGGTTAATTGCTTCTGGGAAAGGGCCACAGCTCAGGGGCAGAGCCTCTGCTTTGCATGCAAAAGATCCCAGGTTCAACTCTCTAGGTAGAGCTGGAACTGCCTCCTTTCTGAAAGCTAGAGAGATGCTGCCATGTAGTGCAGGCAATATTGAGCGAGGCAGCTTCTTATGCAGCAAAACAGAAATTACCCAACATTACTGAAAAAGCCCTGTCGTTTGGGAATAGAAATAAAGCTGTGATTCCAGTTATCAAAGGCTAACTTCTCCTGACTGTTCCTAAACAAAACTGAAGTAGTTTCATCACAGCCCCTGAGCTGTGTCCAGGTTGAAATGGATTGAGGAAGTTAGCCTTTTCTAGAATTGCATATTGCTGATAGACCACCACATGCTCAGCCATATAGTACTAACAGATACCTCTGAATGCCACAGGTTCAGTTTTCCATAAAACTGCCTTTCTCTCCTGTCACAGTAATGTGCTCATCTGTGGTTTGCATTGTACTGCATTGTACTACTTCAATGGAAGGAGCAGCACTGGTATGATATCCTGGGTCAGTACACTGTAACGTACTACAGATGCAACCTTGGTTTAGTAACACAGCATTTTTCTCCTAAGAATTGAAGCACGTATAACATCTTTAAAGAGGGATGGAAGGGGTGAAAGGCAGTTCCCCAAGTCCTTCTCAGAGAAGGACAGATTATTATGTATATGCTAGAAGTGTTCAGTTGCAGTCTTAAATACATTTAGTAGTACATTTTCTGGATCTCAATAACTGATTGCTGCGATGCAATTCTGCAGTGATACAAATTTATTGCAAATTATTATTACAAGAAGAGTAAGCTTTAATTTTCTTTAGCGTACATGCAATATTGGAAGAATACATAAAGTGTACACTTCCTTAAACTCTTGCCCTGCCTATACATGGGCTGCTTAAATTCACATGTATAAAATAGCACAATTCTCATTGTTGACCAGAAAAGATTAATGCCTCTTAACTATCTGCCCTATACTCAAATGCTCCCTTGGCACAGGTTTTTCTGAAATGAATAGCGCTTGCTTGGGTGAAGCAGTTTAAGGACCAAGCCTCTATATTTCCATCAGTGCAGGAGCAAGAAGTTTTTCTGGAGACTCGTCACTTCCAAGGAACATTCCAGCTAATGGTGGTTTTGCCCACAATGCTGTGTTTCTTTTGTATCCCAAACCACAGATTGATAGGTAGCCATTATAGCTGGAATTCCTTGAAGCTGTAATGAGAGGGCTGTAATTTCATGGCTGTGAGGCCATAAGCTATGAAATATGACCTTTATACAGTGTGAGAAAGAAAACCCAGCACTGTTTTTATATTGTTCTAGTAGGAATCTACTATGAAGAAACCCTCAAATTTCTCACACAATTGGTCTTAGGGTGCTTTTGCACTTCACCAGCGACCCATGGGTCAAACTGACCTTTGCCACAGTCTACACCAGAGCACTGAAGTTAAGTCACTGAAGCACATACCGTTTTCCCAGACGCTACTAGGGTGAGCAGAAGCAAAGGAGAGCAGGGCTCCGCTATCTTTAGCACTCGTGTAAGTGCAGGTGTAAGCCTTCCTCACCCTTGGATGGCAAACTGTGCCTGCCAAAATTATGCACTCTTTCTGGCCTGTATTCTTCTGTAACTGGTCATCCAAGCTACTTCCATCTGTGCTGCCAACCTAGTGTATGTTTCATCTGCTCCTGATCCAAGCCAATAATGAATCAGCTCTGTAGGTGGAGCAAGATGGGATGATAACAGTGCAATTCTGTATGACTGCTCAGAAGCTCAGACTCATTTAATTCAATGGACCTTTCTGCCAGGGAAGTGGGTGTGAAGATTGTAACACATTTCAAGTGTTCACTTACATTGTCTCAGTGATATTTGCAATAACCTTGCGCAGGAGGCCTTTATTATGCCCATTTTGCAGGCTAGGGGTTGTGGCTAGGGCTGATAAAATAGTGGCTTACTAGCTCTGCCCACTGAGTTCATGACTGAGAGCAGAGGTTTGAACTGTGCATATCCTAGCTCATAGATTAGACTCTAAGATATGGGCTTCACGTTCAATGGGAAGACAGCCCAGCTCCTGCTGTTCAGAACTTTGAGGGGAACTGTCCATACCAAGAGAGGAAGGGCTGCTTTTCTGCCCTGCTCCTTATCTCTGGTTCTGGTTATCCTCTCACAGGGGAAACGCAGGATCCCCCTCCTTCTTCAGTCAGCCTTACATGGTAAGCTGCCATGAGCAGATTTGGGGAGAAGAGATAAGACTGCTAGTTATTTGAATGACTTGCCATCTACCCCTGGACCCACGTAGGCAACTCTGTTAATGGAGAAAGATGGAGAAATAACACTTGCAGTACAATCCTCTACATGTCTGTGCAGAAGTAAGAGGAACGGCTTGTATGCAATGGAGTGCTAAGTAAATGCTCCAGCAGCTCAAGAGTTTCCATTAGTGCTATGGGGCTTTGCTCCCTGTCCTCCCCCTAGGTAAAGGTAAAGGAGACCCTTGACCATTAGGTCCAGTCGTGGCCGACTCTGGGGTTGCGGCGCTCATCTCGCTTTATTGGCCGAGGGAGCCGGCGTACAGCTTCCGGGTCATGTGGCCAGCATGACTAAGCCATTTCTGGAGAACCAGAGCAGTGCACGGAAACGGCATTTACCTTCCCGCCGGAGTGGTACCTATTTATCTACTTGCACTTTGACATGCTTTTGAACTGCTAGGTTGGCAGGAGCAGGGTCTGAGCAATGGGAGCTCACCCCGTCGCGGGGATTCGAACCGCCGACCTTCTGATCGGCAAGTCCTAGGCTCTGTGGTTTAACCCACAGCGCCACCCGTGTCCCGTCCTCCCCCTACATGCCCCCTAAATCTGTTCTGGGTTTCCCCATACGCTCTGGAGCAGATTTGAGGAGGGACACAACAGGGGATGCACATGAGGAGAGGAGAGGGTGCAAAGTCCTGTAGCACAAGTGGAAATCTTTGTGCCAATGAGAAGCTTACTTAGTGTTGCATTGGGTACACCTTGGGCCAGTCATTCACTCTCAGCCTAACCCACCTCACAGGGTTGTTGTAAGGATAAAATGGGGAAGAGGAGAACAATATAGACCACCTTGAGCTTCTTGGAGGAATAGTGGGATTTAAATGCAATAATTATAAATAAAGCAAATAAGTAATCGAGTTCCATGTGGCTTTTCCCTTGGTATAGGATTTCAGCCTTTGTATTTATGTAGTACACTCAAAGTATTCACAGGACTCAAGATACTTACAACAGCCTTGCGAGGGAGGTAACTTACCAGCACTTCAACAAACATCTGAATTCACCATAAGAATCTTTAGCTTGCTCTCTTCAGAAACTGATACTTAAAGTTATATTACAGATTATTAGAACCGAAAGAGCTCTATTTAAATAGAACCATTTCTTCACCACTTCCTGAGCTGTTAAGCATTACGACATAGTCATGTTACACATGTTCAATATAATTGTAAAGTTGGTGTATTATAGTTCCATATACAGTATATATAACCCCTGGAAGAATAATCAGAAAGCAGGTTAAGACAGAATACAATTTATTAGTACCTGCTTTTTCCTGTAAAGACTATACTGGTGGCAATAATAATGACTTATGTGACTTGGCTAAGCTGAATATTATTAGACAAGGAGAATATTATTATAAAGGAAATTATTTGCCCTTTATTATGTCCTGTTTTATTCACTTCTGCAAAACAGAACATTTTGGCAAGAGTAGAATTGTCTGGCTTGGGCCATTTAGGGTCTAATCATATATATTTTTATATCTGTAGCACTTTAAACTGTTCCTGTTGCAGTAGTTAAAATACAGAAATGTTTATTAACTTTTAAAATGAGAAAATTCTGAATGAAATTATTGTTTCGCCTCTTCGATTAAAGGAAAATTGTTTTGGATGATCTTATCAGGCTTTGTCGGCCTGCCATCTACTGGCTGGACTTTTGTAAGTTTTCCAAAAGGACCGAAAAAGCTTCCTAAATGGAAACATATGTGCAAGTTTTTAAAAACTTGCATTGTAGAGTTGACAAAGCCATGGCTATGAAGAATGCATAGCAACCACAGAATGCATGGACATGATAGGAAATGTTAGGGGGACCAAATAGACAATAGATGACCAAAGGGATAAGTTTGGGTATCTTGCTGATTGTCTAATACCATGTTTGTTTTTCCTCTCCCCTTTTAGTTAATCTTAATAGCCGAGAGCTACGTTTTACTATTTTTAAACCACTGAGTGAAGCTTAATGAATGCTACCTCTTCAGATCTAAAATCCCAACAGTTGTTAATTAGTCATGGTTGACCTACAGTGGTGACAGACTGTACCAAAAATACTAGGTGTAGGAAAGGAAATAGTTACAGCTTCCACTTCTAAATGGATCAGTACATAATTTCCCTTTAGTGATTCATAGGTTTACTACTAAGGGCACAGGAATGACAATTTTCTTATGTCGCCATTTATGTTTTGTAGACTCATCGAGTTGGAAGGGACTTTGGAGATCATCTAGCTAAACCCGCTGCTGAATGCAGGTCTGGGACGAAGGATGCTGCTGTAGCATCCCTGACAGATGGCTGTCAACGCCCTGCAACAAATAAGAACTCACCACCTCTCCGTTCAACAACTGAACAGTTATTCTTGTTAAGAAGTTTCTATGGACCCTGGGCCCTAAATAGTGGTGGTTGTGACTATGGTGTCTATAGAAAGCACGACAATTTTTAGCTGGGTCAAACCAATAACCTTTATTCAGTTCCATTTCAGTTACTGAAAAGAGAACTTGATTGTGGAAAATGGGTCAAATCTAGTTATTTCATGGCAATCAAAATGCAGGAAGATGAAAATATTCTTTACTGTGATCCACTGATGTCTCTCCATTCAGTGTTTTTATGTGCACATTTTAAAATAAAAAGGTTTCAGCTCCATTCTCCCTCTCCAAGGGGAATGTATTAAGTAGATTAAAGAAACAGACAGCTCAACACAAGTACAAGTTTATTTAAAGATTTGTCACTGGTGCAGTGTTTGTTCTTCCTTCAATATATATTCTAATATATATGTATGGCAACCCAGCAGTCCCGCACTGCAGCCAGCTTGCCATTTCGCATGCTCATAGCAAAGTCACCTATTCATTGGATAATAAACCTAATCTACCTTGCAGCTGATGGGTTCTCCATCATGCAGATGAACTGCCCCGACTCTATTCAGCAGAAAGCACAGGAGGGCTTACTTTGCTATAAATAAATTGTGTGACTATGTTAAGTGGCTAGTTCAAACTGTGGCACAGACCCAAAGCTCACTTGAGTTGCAGAAGGGGAAAGGAGTTGTCACCAAGAGAAGAGTCATCTTACTGTGTTGTGAATGGAAAGTATAGCTGACCAAATTCCTTTCTAAGAGCTGATGCCCGCAAGTCTCTTCAACGCTGTGTTTCAGTAATTTGTAAGTGATACTGAGATCCTTTGTCCCCACATCCTTTGATTCGCATAAGTGGAACTGTTGGTTCCCTAATTCTGGGACAAGTTGCAGTTCTGGTATGAGGCATAGCATGTACAGTGCAACCTAGATCATTTGGCAGTACACTGTGGGCTTCACACTAATACCCGCAGTATTATAAGTCACGCAAATACAGAAAAAGACTCAAACAATGCACAGCTTGTCTGACAACCATGCCTATCATATGAAGCAGAAAAAGTGCGCCCTTATCTGCAGTTGGCTTATGAATACTAGCCTGTCTCTTACCCCGGAGACCTCTCTGGGGATGTAATAAAAGCCTCCCTGGAAGGCATGCTTAAATCCTAGTTTGCACTGGAAGCATACAACTAGCTTATTCACACAAGACTTTAATACATATTATTAACAATATCTTAAATATGACACTCTAATACTTCAGATAGTCATACAAAGCAAGAGAGAACAAAATTGGCAAAATTTCACAATCCGTCTCCCTCTCCACACTTTCCCGCTTCGTTTGAATCTAAATCATAATACACATAAAGTTTTGTGTACTCTGATCTTCTTTTGACATATGGTAAAAAGACCCAACATAACATTTCTTCAAGGAACACTTGACTAGTAATAGATTTTACTATCATGATCTGATTTGAATAGTTAGGCTGCACTCAAGATACCGTAGCCACACAATCTGTTGGCGAAACTTGGGAACCTCTACCATTCTGTGCTACTGAGTGCCCCAATTCCCATCCAGCCATTTCCTACTTAATTATTTTCCCGCCATTTCCCCTGCCATTTTTATAAGCTGTAGCACGTTAAGGGTTATCATGAAGGCGCTTTGTTTTTGCTATTCACCTTAACTCTAGGAGCACTATAATCCAAACCAGAACTAAAATTAATTAATTGAGAAAGTGTGTGGACACCGACTCTACATCCTTGTCTCTGCTGTGACTCCTGTAGAGAGCACTGGTATCTGTTTCTAATACTGCTTAGATTGTAAGTCACATTTGAATGTCTGCTAGAAACAGCTTAGTATAAGTGCACTGCCATTTTCATTCTGCCTCAAAAGGCTTCAGCTGTAGTGCCCTAATGCCCTAGTAATGGATATCCCGTTTAGAATACTGAACCTATTTTAATATGACAAAGCGAATGCAGAGCATAATACAAATTGTCATAAAGAACAGCTTAGTCCTCACAATGCCCTCAACTGGCGGTGTCACTGAAGTCAACAGGATTTGTGCTGGCGGTGTCCCTTGGAGGCAAGATGTCAATGCTTGAAAACTTTTCCATCCTCTGGGTCTTTTCACACATGAGACTTGTAGTGTTTTTTAAAATATTGCTTTGTAATGCAGATGTGAAGCCTGTGCTGGCCAGAATGCTCATTCAAATGACAAATGTCTCTCTTTTCCTTCCCGTTTTGCACTTAACAAGGATTACACACTCACATAAATAGCATGAGAGAAGCACAAGCAACTATTTAAACTTCATGTCTGATAACACTTTCAGTCTCTGAGGATGCAAACCTGTCATCAGTTATGCTTTGGCAAATCCCATTGACAGCCAATGGGTACACGCATGTTACTAATGACATATAAAATTGCATTTTAAATGTGTATAAATGGCGAAACAATAGGGATTCGGTCTTTTGGTATAATTTATCATCCCTTTTCTTAGTTATTTCCAAAGAGTTTCTTAACTTTTGATCATTAACGTAGGCCACAGGGTTTGTTTGTTTCTTTTAACCTATACCTTGTGGGAAATTCATTAAAACAATTAACGAAACAAATTCTTTCTTTCAAATCATTTTTTTTAAAAGAATGGCTTTATCCGTGGTACTCAGCATCCTTGTCTACCTCTGTTAGGAGACCTAACTGGCAAATCATCAGTTATTTCCCCATCAAACTTCAAGCATCTTCTGTATTGATAGAAGAATTTGAAACCTCCATTCAGCTGCAATGCGCCAGGTGTATGAAAATAACAAAGAATCTATTAGAAGCGGCTGATACACAAATTGCTTCTCTATTTGGATTTGTGCTTGGAAATCTATTTGACCTACTTTATCTTGCCTGCCTGTTAAAAAAGCGGGGGGGGGGGGGGAGGACCGTGTGGAAATCAATGTGGATCTGCTTATTGCACAGAAGGGCTTGTTCCAACCAGGAGATTACTGTGTAGGACAGACAAGCATCTGCTTTGATACAACTTCACGACATAATAAAGGTTGCACCCCAGCATCTAAGCTGTGACTGTGAAGAGCTCAGGTGGCTTTGATATTTAGGCCATCTGGGTGCTGGTATCACAGTGTGCAGAGCAGAGGTCTTATTCAGATCACATGCCATTAAGCCAAAGGCAGTGTCTTTATATTCCATACAGATATACACAGCCTACAGATCTGTTTTGCTTATTCCAGGCCTGTTCAAGTTGCAAAAACAGGACATTTACTGATGATCCATAGAGCTGCTGTGCTGTGTCCAAATTGAAGTGTTTCTTAATAGCAATAATTTTGCCCTAGAAGAGTTCTCACACAGGAGTCACACCTGGTTTACTGTATTAGGATGCCCTTTTCATAATGCCACAGTACTAGAAGGGGCAAGAAATCCATTAGGTCCAAAGGCCACATTGTATATTATGATTTCTCACACAAAAGGCTGCTGTCAGACCCAACTCTGAAACTGAGGCAGGAGAAGTCGAGACGGACGAGGGAAACCAAGTGACAACAGTCTCTAGCCAGAACAGGTTTCCTATTTGTTCAGGCCAGCAAGCAAACCTGACCCAGAGGTTTTTATAAGCATTGCAGGGTACGGAGCCTGACCTAATGGTACAAAGAGGCTTCCTTGACTATTGTGGCTGGACTCATATCAGTTTCTTATTTTGGCCAGAGCTGAGTGGGTGTGTGAAGAACAAACTGAAGCCCTGCCAGAGAGATTCGGGAGGTTGCCAGTTCAAGACTCACTGTGGGCTTGAGTCCAGACAGGCACAATAAGGGAACAGGTGCAATGCATAAACATTCCAACAGAGTAAATAGTTCCAGATGACTTAGACAAGAGACTTAAGCAACTTTCTATGGGGAAAAGCAAAAGTTGCTTTAAAAAATGGGATCTGGGGCTTTTTCTGGCATTACAGTTGGCCACAGACCATATATTGAATGCCTGAGACTTAACCCTTCAGGTAATTTTTCTTAGGTAACTCAGTGTGTGAGTTAGTTTTGCTCATGCTGAGGATTGTCATATTGCTACATCAGGGTTCAAGACAAAACCTGATTGGTCATTTTAAAAGTGGTTTTTTTTTGCAAATGGTTTTAAATTTTTCAGGCCAGAATGACTCAAGGGAAGGTTTTCCAGTTGGCTTTTGTAAAGGGGAATTAACAAGTGGTAAATTGTAGCACAGCAGGATTTAGCCTAGACCTAAATCTAGCACACATTAAAATTTTGCCCCAAAGAATCTTTCCACCAAGCCCCAATGTTCAAAGGGAAAATGTTTCAGCAATGTCAGGGATCAGGTTCCACTCAAATATAAGAAGACTGGTGGTGCAGGAAAGGCCAAGAAGAAGGGAATGCAAGACTGCAGCGACATGAAGCAAATCTGGGGCATAGCTAGGCAAGAGCTGAAGAGATATGGAGAGCTTGGGAGGTGCATGGAGGATATGGGGCATAGCTTGGCAAACTTGGAGTTGTATTAGAAGGGCATTTGTGCAGAGATGGGGAAACTGTAACCCTCTAGATGTTTTTGGACTGCAACTCCCATTATTCCATTAGTTAGTATGACCAATGGAGGCTGGTCCATTGGGGTGAACCCACTGTTTGTCAGCTTCCTCCATCTTAGTCTCAGTGTTGCTCTAGTGGAACTCAGCAGGAAGGACTACAGAGACAGAATTAGAATTAGTTGGTTCCACCTGTCATTGCCACTGGCTCCACCTACTGTTGACTTACCTATCTTCTGGTCCTACTGGGCTCCACCCACCACTGAATATGGCCCATGGTCAGGGATAATGGGAGTTGTAAGCCAACAACATCTGGAGTTTCCCCAGTCCTGTTTTTATGACTGAACTGCCCTATCAGCAATTGGATCAACTGGCTAGGGCAGAGATTATTGCAGGTACTAATGGTTTATAGACATTAAGGTTGAAATTACTGCCAGCAACCACAGGTCTAAAAAGAGTTAGGAATACAGGTTGTTTGGTCTCTGGCTGTTTACTAGTGACTGTAGCAACAAGATGGAATTTTTCAGGTGGAATTTGCATTTAAATAATGTGTTACGATATTTAAGCCCAATAATAATTCAGATTTCATGTAGAACTTCACTTAAAATGCAGAAAGCTGTTAACTATCACATCAGACACCAGCAATGGATGATAATGGATGGTTGTTTTGGAATAACTGTGAATGTAAACATGATTCAAGGCACTGGAACAAGCTTATGGAAAATATGTATTCAATGAATCACATGACTTTCATTCCCTATTGTAATGTGATCAGAGAATGATGAAGCCAAGAAGCATTTGTGCCAGGAAGCCTCATACAAGAAGGCATCTTGGAGACTGGATTGATTGCCGTGTAGATAACCTGATATATTTGTGCTTACTTTGCTTAACTACCTTCCTAGTAAAATTACTGTGGTACACATCATCTGACATTGCCTAAAATAGAGAAGGGCTCTGATTGGATATTTGCACTAGTAGATAAGGTTAAAAAACAAACAAACTACTAATCTACCAAGTATGAGATGTTGGGTGGGTAGGAGGGTAGGAGGGAAGACCAGCAGGGAATCACATACATACTTGCTCTCTGAAGTGGGTTCCTTGATATAGTGCACTGGTGAAGGGATGCCGTTGAGGTGCAAGTTCTTAACATCCTTGTACAACCTGAATTGCAATTGAATACCACAGCATTTTTGTGAGCACAGTTTAAAAAGAACCCAGTATTAACATTTGTAAAATCCACGGCCTTTTACCAATATTATACACATATGATGAGGCTTTTTATTGATCTTGTTGTCTTGTTATGCAAGATGTTTTTGCAGAGATTTACCATAATAATGTCCTCTAATGAAGCTGATTATGTATCCCACAAGGCACATTAATATATGAATAAATTGTTCTTAAGGTAGGTCTATTTATCACAGGAACAGCAATAAGCATAATACAGTGTTCCATAGAGCATAGTATACACTGTAATATATGGATGCATCTAATATTTATATATTTTTTTTCTATAGGATCATTTCCAGAACAATGAGCATTTGCAGTGCTTGGTGTGAAAACAAGGAACCAATAAGAGCAAAGAAAAATGTTAAGAGTGCACAGGTCAAAAACAACCCCATGTTCATCACTTAACAATGTGGTTAGTGGTCACTATAAAGATCACATTATCATTATGACCATTTTTCAGGAGAGAGATTGATGGTGATGTCTATGTGAATGTATGGAACTGTTTACTCTGGGCACAAAACAGCCAAAGTCCAGCATATACACACCCCATTGATTTATATGGGAGAACTAGGCATATGCTTTACCATTTCCTGCTAAAATGGACCATTTAAGTATTATTACATGCCACCCCAATCTCAGAGTGGTGTGAGATTTGAGGGTTCTAGGCACTTAACCCGGGGTTTGGTTTCCTTGGAACGAGGGACAGCGGAGATTGTGGTGTCTTTATGATATTTCCTTTATTTACACACAAGTACAACCTGGACATATGATGAAGGGGCTCACAGTGTTAACCCCCACTGCTGTTTCTCCCATGGACATGAATTACCACCAGCATTAATTGTGCTGTATAAAATACATAAATAGTAGAAATGAAAATAGGAAAGCCTCCTGAGAAAAGTGTCAGGGAACAGGAAGGCCGGCTAAAAGATTAGGAAGAAGTTCTTCACTATCTGCCCAATCGACAATCTAGTTTCATCTAAATAAATAGATGGAGAGTTGGTATCACATTTGTCTCACTAGAGAGACCATAAGTCAGGTTGTAACCCTAAAGACACATTAAGGAGGAAGTCCCATTGAAAGCAATTGGGCTTCCAAGTAAGCATGCATAGGGTTGTGTTGTCATGGTCAAGCATACGCAGAGATCTGCAGCTATAACCTCCAGTTAAATGACCTTGGGTAGCAGAACTGGGAGAGACACTTTGCTTGTAACCACAGAGAGCCACAGCTAGAATAAAAAAGTACATATGAAATACATGATAAGGGAAGATTTTTTTGGGGGGGGGTTAAGGGACATATAAACATTATTTCTTTTTAAAGTTTTTTTGCTTATGCTTAATATATAATATATGCAGGGCTAAATAGACTGTTGGCCTGACCCATGATTAGGAAGAAGAAGAAGAAGAAGAAGAAGAAGAAGAAGAAGAAGAAGAAGAAGAAGAAGAAGAGTTTGGATTTGATATCCCGCTTTATCACTACCCTAAGGAGTCTCAAAGCGGCTAACAATCTCCTTTCCCTTCCTCCCCCACAACAAATACTCTGTGAGGTGAGTGGGCCTGAGAGACTTCAGAAGCTTCATATGGTTTCTCCTGGTCCTTCTCCCCACCTTTGACTGTTGTGGTGCCTCCCTGCTTATGGCAAGTGGGTTACTCGTCTCATTTACCATGAGCAGAAGTTATATTTTGCACACACCAGCAGAACCCACACTGGGATAGTTTGTAATGCCACACAAAGCTTGGTTCATCTGGCTTGTTCTGCTCTAATCAGGAGCACGTCCCACAGGAATAGGAATAAACACAAAACAGATAGCTGCCTACATCAGCCACAAATCCCAGTGACTCAAATGAGTGCATACGATTGTCCTAAATAATTGTGTGTTTTTTAAATGACCGTTTGTGTTAGCTGGTTTATGGGATGGGTCACTTAAGAGTAGTTTGATTAGCTGCTAGATATAGTCATTTTTTGTTGTTGTTTTATAATGCTGTTGTTGGCATTACTTTTATATTCTATTGATTTGTTGTGTTTTAATGGATTGTTGTTTACTATCCTGGGAGCCCTTGGGTTGAAATGCAGGACATAAATTTAAACAACAACCAAAAATTATTATTATTATTATTAGTAGTAGTAGTAGTAGTAGTAGCAGTAGCAACAGCAGCTTAGGTGGAATTGTCATCCCTGAAGATTTTCAGGAAAAGACTAGGCAGGGCACCTTGAGTGAGTAATAGCTCAGGTATAGAATGCCTTACCTTGGCATAGGGGTCTGGCCAAGATAAACAGTGCTGTAATATATGTTTCATTGTTTTCCTGGCTCTGATCTTGACACTTGTCTATGATATTTAAATGAGTGGTCATGAAATGACAGTGTGGTTGGAGAGGTTGGGTTAGTTCTTTCTCACTTTTTGCAAGGGTCTTTCTTGTAGCTATAAAAAGCAACAAGGGGGAAAAAATCAAAAATAAATTGTTGGGCCTTTTTTGTGACTGTTTTTGCATCGTCCATTTGTTTTTGATGTGGTTTACATAAGTTCCATTGGCATAATTTTGGCATAACCATAGTGTTACTGGTTAATGAAGACCAACCACAACATCAGGACCAGTGCCAAGTATTAGCGGGTGTATGGGTAAGGTGCTTTCTGGCCTCTTCAGCACTGCCCTGGTGGCCTCCACTGTGGATTTATTAAGAGGCAACAGATCTGACAGCACTGGGGATAGCCTGAGCTGCCATCTTAATTTCTACAGAATGTCTCTTGGCCGTACAATGAGGCACAGAGACATTCTGGGGAGATTAAGATGGTGGTGGCTGCAGCTGCCTCAAATGGTGCTTCTGTTTGGAGGGCTGGGTCATAGTTAACAAAAATTAAGGTGGAAGGAGCAGGCCCTCTGGGATCTCCCCTTCCTTTTTGATGTTTATTTGGAATCTGACCCACAGCCAAGCACATCAGGGTACCAGAGATGTGGAAGACTGAGAACCAACATTGCCACCATTCATGCCAGTCTGGTAAGTGCTGCTGCTTTTTAAAGGGGGTTTCCAAGGGTTTCCAGAGGTTTAGAGGGTGTTTACAGGCTTCTTAGGTGGTGTTCCCCACTATACACAATTTCACGTATACATGCAGTACCTGGTAACATAACCCCCATGTAACTGGGGAGACACCTGTAGATGAACACTTCATCTTATTGCTTTTGCTTATTGTGGGACCTGCCCTTCCATATGGTCCATTGGCCCATGAATGTGCATCCCTTCCCATCTGCTATCTGACCTTTCTTTGTTTGCCGTTTATGTTTCAATATTTAAGGGAGAATGAATGTGAAATAATTTTGCAAGACAGGCACCTGGCATCTCCATCGTTCTTGGAAGTAAATATTTGATTTAAATGGAACTTACTTTCAAGTAAATGGGCTTAGGATGTAGATCATATTACATTATATTATTGTAGTCTAGAGACAGCCTTATGTGATGGATGATGCGAAGGGCCGCAGAATCTAGCAACAATAGCCAAATTGTTTTTAAAGCTGCAAATAAGGCACAGTTCACTCTTCAGACTTAAATTTGTGTAATTCACAGTGTTTGTTTCTTTTACTGCATGAGTAATGTGTAATCTGCATGTATGATTGGGAATACCTTTTTCATCTGAGTGCACTCCATTTTGATTTGTGTACCTCTGGGGTGCCTAACAATGAAGATGCCAGTTGCGTGGAGAGGAAGAGGTTTGCTGAATCACAAAGAGCAGACTTTATCAGGAAAACCTAACAATGTGTTATACTTTACTAAAGTAAGCCCTGTGTGGCCAGCTGGAACTTTGAAATTTACCGGAAGCCACTGGGACAGTTAAATCACAATAGAACTTATTTTTAATGAAGTTTTCTGAAATGGCACATGACTACATAATCACCACAACAGAAATCTGTTTAGCTGGTGTATAAAGGAAAGGCATACTAAAGCTTTGACAAGGAATGGAACACACTTCTAGAAGTCTGTAAAGTGGAAGGTTCCTCCAGATGACCTGCTATTGAGCATCCACACCTGATTTCCTTGCACCAAGTTTACGCAGAGGTTATACTATGTTTGGTCTTTATTGAGTGTTTGTTTTGATTTTGTTAGCAGGGAGGAGGTTATACAACAATGAGCATTCATCCAGGCTTTCTTGTCTGATTTTTCTAATTTCCTCATCAGTCACTCATTCATTCCATACTTTTTGGTACATTGCCTCACATTCATTCATTCCACACGTTTTGGTACATTTGCAGTTAGGAAACTAACTGGAAAAGTTTGCTTCTCCCCAAAGTAGATTTGTTTTATCCAGGTGACAGAGTGCTTTAATCCACTTCCTAAATTGCCATTATACATTTGGATCCCTCTCATAAAATACAGATGGTTTGGAGGCAACCTGAAGTGATCAAGAAATTCAAGCGACTGTGTGTGCTTCCAGACTGCAGCTATTTTCAGGAGGGAGTTTATTACAAACTGGCAAAGTCAGGCTGCGGTTGGGAGGTCTTGTGCAACAAAAACACCTCTGCAAAAGATCGGGCTTTCTGAGATAAGGTAAGTTATGGGGAAATGCACTGGAAAGTGTGAGATAACACTTGCTTTGAGGCAACATCATCTAACCTCCCTGCAAACAAATGAATGTTCATTAAATAGCCAACTTCATCTAATCTCCTTGGAAACAAATCAGGATGAAGGCTCAGTTTCCTGGAATCACCATGTAAAAACCAAAGGAAGAGATGGTGCAATATTCTGTGACCTGGTGTTGCCAACACCGAATAGCTCCATGTTTCTTCAACAAGTGTTTTTGTATGTAGATATACTTACAAGTGTGTATGCAAGTATCTATTTGTTTTTCACCTTTGGCTTGGTTGAGAACCAGTTCACATGGACACTGCCATATCTCTTGCTATGATTTCAACCAATCCCAATCAGTCTGTTAGGCAGGAAAGTCACACAGATAGGAATACAAATGCGGCCATTATAAATCCTTCTTGTGCTACAATTTTCATCATGAGAAGGACATGCAGTAGCATTCCTTTGAACAGAACCATAACACAGGAAGCAGACATGACCAGCCTTAACCTCACTATAAGAGGAGACAAATTAAGAGGTTCAGTGAACAAGCCTTTATTTATAAGGGGAATTAGCGGCAGGCTAAAGAGGCTGCAATACTATCACTCTCATCCTTGTGCATATGTGGTTCAGTTTAGAAATTGCTAATTCCATTTTGGTTTCATCATTGTTGAAAAATATTTCTGGTCGTACTTTCAACAGCTGCCTCAAGAATTTTCACCATTGTTCCTCATCAAATATCAACCGGAAACTCTCAAGCTCACCAGAAATTCAGCTCAGTCTCCATTTTCTTTATTGTTACAATTCTAACCTCCCAGTTTTAGATCTTACATCAAGGCCACAGTCTGGAAAAATGACGTTGCTGAAGCTAAGCAGACCTGGGTCTGGTTAGTCCCTGTAGAGAAGATTGCCTGGGAACATCATGTGCACTGCCTTAATCACCTTTGCAGGAAAAGAGTAGGATATAAATATACAATACATCAATAAGAAACACATTGCTACTGCATTACAGGCTGCACCGGTTAGATACTCCTGCTTTTGGAGACCAAACATCCAGTTCCACGGGATCCAGCTTAAACATGTTCAAAGGCTGAAGGTAGGCACCAAAGGCTTGTGGAAGGTCTCTGGTGCTAGATGGGTCAAATTTGTGTAGGCTGTGGTTAGTGGACACAGTGCCTTGATGATGATCAGGGATGCCTAGGTTCATCCTAGGCCCCTAATTATTTCTGAACCTAATCTACCTCACAGGGTTGTTTTGAAGAAAGGATGCACACATCCCTGAGCGCCTTGGAGGAGGAAAGGCAGGATAAAATATAATACATTAGTAATTCTGAGAATTCAGGATCTTCCCACCTGTATAATTATCACCATATTTATGAGAGCACTCTCTTAGGAACAGAAATCATACCACAGAAAACGTCTCAAAACTTTGCTGTTTTCATTCCTCCCCCTGCTTTGTTCTATGAAAAGTTTGCTCTCGAATGTAATTCTCTGTTTTGAATTCAGCATGCCCCCGCCACAATAATTTGAAAGAAACAAAGGCCAGACTAAGATGACCTGGGTAATAGGCACCTTCTATATGACTCCACAAGCAGCCTCCATCCCTACCTGAGTTACTTGCTTTCCCCAAAACAATGATTGAATTAATCATATCCAGATGTCACCCGAGAAGTATGTGCACCTGATCTCCAAATGGCCTATTTATCACTGTACTAATGGAGACATTCAGCACATTGCGAACAAGTGCCTCACTTTTCCATTTCCTGGAGGTATAGCAGATATGCTGTGTGCATTTCCTAACACCTTTCAATGGATTTCAAATATGGCTATTGACTTAGGACCACTTTGGATGTCACGACCATCTTGAGGAAACCTGTGTACAGAGAAACATGAGTAGCATAAAAGCTTCCCTGCTAGACATACACACATACATATGTTCCCTGTATTCCCACATGTGGTGCTTTCTCATGTGACTTTTACAGCTCCCCCATCCCCACCCTACTGATTGTTTTTTGTGCAGGGTACAGAACAAAATGAAACCATCAGGAGTTACCTAGGTATGTGCTATTTAAAAAAAAAAGGCAGAAAAACAATTCAAGTGGAGCACAGTCAGGGAGCAATCGTCAGCACGAAATGAGATCTTGGTTTTCCATTTCATCTGCAGAGAGAAAACACAGCAGAACTGGCATGTCCACATTGTCCATACATTATGAAATCCATATGTACTGAGAAATAAAACAGATTCCTTCTGCGTAGGTTTTCTCCACCTCCCCCTTGGAAACTGGAAACACAAAGCGTTCAACTGGAGAAAATAACAAGAGGTTGTTGGATCACCATGGAGGCAGAACATAGCCATTGTAGCTAGTAGCTGTTGATAGCCTTATCTTCCATGCATTTGTCCAGTGCACTTCTAAAGCCATCCAAGTTGGTGGCCATTAATGGAGAGCCATTGTAGATTTCTAGTGAGTAGACCATATTGGCTATTCTGTCATAGTAGGCAGCTGGGTGGGCAACCAGCCCTGCAGGTGGCAGATTTGGGTGGGCCACAATCCACCTGAGCCAAGCGACTCTGTGTGTGTGGCTCATGAGAGGGCCAGGCCTGCTTATCCTCTGCATGTTGAATGAGAAGTAATTCCCACTGAGTTCAATAGTGTTTCCATTTAAGTGAATGTGTATAAAATTGCAGCCTAAATCTTTAAAATCATATCATCTAGCAAAAAGCCAGCTGCAACCAGAAGTTTTTGTTATGAGAACAGTTCTAAACTCTGTTTTTATTTAAATAAAATCCTTTCCATTTAAGAATGTGTTGTGTGCGGCTGAATGAGTGAATTTTTATAATATCCTACCAGGATGTGGATGGGTTGTTTGAATGAAAAGGGTGGGTGGGTGGAACGCAAGATACACGGCTTCATTTCCTTGCTTGGCCACAGTCGCTCTTTAATTTATCTCATAAAACCCCAATATCCCTACTCATAATTAAGTGGGATTAATACTTCTCTGCTGCAATGGAGCCCTAGTTAAGAAGGTTGTTTTGAGCATGAAATGTAATAGAAATTGCTAGGTGCTGAGATATTATAGTAATGAGGGAGACTGTAGTAGTTCCATGCTCCCCTTCACTCCAGAGATGTCAGAAAGGCCTGTGGGGAAGAGCATAGCCAGTCTTAAAAACATCAACAGGGGCAAATGTTTCCTATACTGCCTGCAGACCAGACAAGGTGGCCAAGTGTCCTACTATACAGAGGACAGCACTTTATCTGAAGGACTTTTAGAGCACAATTTTCTCTTTCAAGGTTGGGGAACTACATTCCCTTTCTGAGCAACTTTCAGAGGGACACATTCCCATTGTGGGCAGGGTCTGAGGCAAAAGTGGGAAGATTTTACCTCTGTACAGTAGGCTAGTTTATTTTCTTTCTGCCATACAGGCAAGCAAGAGTGTCAGGGAACTGCCATCGGAGCCAGAGGTGGAGGGAAGGCTCCAGAGGGATGCCGGAGAGGGTCCCAGCAGGCAAAGAGGCAGCCCATCTGCTGGGGAAGGAAATCAGCGTAACACCAGTGGAGAAGGGGGGCAGATGGGGGAATCGGAGAGGAGGCTCCAGGACTCTTCACCGGAGACCAGCGGAGAGAGCACGGGTCCTCCGCTGCCCACACCCTCCCTGCGCAGAAGACTTCTGCGCAGGGAGAGTAGGAGGAGACTTGGCGTCAAAGAACTTCTTTGCTGGAAGAAGTTCAAGAAATGCCCACTGACGGATTCTGCCAGCGACTGAAACAGCCACGAAGTGAAGGGCTGTCCAGACAGTAAGGGTTCAACCAGGTAACCTAGCCAGGAGTGGCGGCAACTTACGCACGAGCAACCCCTATAACCATTACAAAGAGGCATTATCAAATGTGTCAAGGACACATTCTAGCATGGCTAAAGCACTTGAGGAGAGATGGGGGGCAGTGGCAATAAAGAGTGCGACCTAGGGAGAGTAACCTGTGACCTGAGGGGCCTGACCTAACCCCTGACGGCCAAGGAGAGGGTCCTGGAGAGTTGCACCCAGCCTCTGGTTCTGAGCTTTCCTGCCCCTGATCTAAACCAACCAATTCAGCATCTTCTATCTCCAGAGTGCCCACCATTCAAAACAGTCAGAAAACATGAGCTCCAGATTGAGTATAGCTGTCTTCTTGTAATCCATTTGGTAAACATTAGGAATAGAGTTGCCAGAGGTAGCAATAAATTATTTCTTTTTCTTTTTTACATTTATACTTGAAGGTTAATGTGTAACATCTCAAGCAATGGCACTTTTTTTTTTGTTTAGCCAAAATTACAACAACCCCAAGTCTGTTTAAAATTTGGAATAGGTTCCTGAACCATTCAGAAAAGCCTTCCCTGGTGTATTCCACCACCGTTAAGGTTGCTCTTTACTGATGTTTCTACCTTCATTTCAAGAGAATGAAATGGCAGCCTGTCTATCACATGATGACTGAAAGCAGCAGTAAACTGAGACTGGAACAGAAGTACAATCCACAAGGGAAGCTCCACTACGGGTTTAATGTATTCCCCCCAGAAATCACAAAAGTCTTCCAGGGTCTTTTGTGTTTATCGTTAAAGATCTACAACATTTATGTGACTAAAGGCACCTGTGTAGTTTATATTTTGTTGTTACATAGAGACATTTCATAAGTGCAGACAGCAAATGGCAAGTTACCATTCCTAGGGCTTGCAACCAGGGACGGAAATGTAAATGCAGCGGCAGAGTGACTTTGGCATATTCTTAATTATGTTGGCACACTTTTGTATTGATTTTTGCTCTGTTAATTACTAAAGTATCAATATGTTGTAAAATACCATGCATTCATTATCTTTGCTTGCAGTCCATTTAAATAATTACCAAAAAAATCCAACTCCCCACCCTACCCCCACATCTCCGTCAGCGCTGCCAATGAAGCGGTAATGTACTTACTTTCCCCCCCTTTCTAGGCACACTTCATTACACAAAACATTTATTTCAGTCCGTGTATTGTTCAGAATCCTCTTTCCAATAATAAGCGCACTGCATATTTTTTTTCCTGGGTTGGTGTTTGTAGAGCCCTTGTAAATAACGCATGCATATTGAGAACTCCTCTGCACTTTCTTGTCTTTGAACGCAATTAGAAATGGTTATGTTTTTAAATCACCTGGGATTTCACATTCCCCCCCTCCAATTACTAGAGAATCTCCCCCTCTTTACTTACAGCCTTAGAGGATCTTTGTGGAGTAGCCAAGTGTCTGAATTTTGAAAGAAAAAGCTAGCTGGAAGAAGGGAACAAAGTAGTAATCATGATACAATATTAAAAAGGACATTAAAATGAGCTGGAAAAGCAGCGGCAATCATCCTGCTCTTGAGAAATACAGGAGCATCAGGAAGCTGGTCCGCACAATGCAGCACCCACATATAAGAGAGCACATAACAAACCAACTTGAGCAAAAGATGCTACTTAGCAGCTTCCCTCTCCTTACCTTCAGGAAACCTTTCCCACATTGATCTGTCTCCCGGGGACTTACAGTGCTTTTTTTGCACAGCATCCTAGGGCATGGTCAGTTATTCAGGAGTGGGGAACCTTTTTGACCTCAAGCGCTACATGCAACAGTGTAGGGGTGGGCTGCAGGCCAGTGGGTGTGGCCAGAGCTCCTGGTGGGTGTGGCCTTGGGGCATGCCCACACATTCCACCTTCCTCTCTCTCACACACATGCATCCTCTCTCACAGGGTGAGAAGTGGTAGCAGGTGGTTGCATTGAGCACATGGGAGGCCTGTGAGGGCCACACATGCAGGGTGCAGGGTACCCACAGTGTGTTACCAGGCCAAATTTTCTGAACAATCCTTTTGGGGCTATTTCTCTCAGCAACTCAGAGCACCCTCTGCAAGGTACCCGACACTCACCTGTGATTGTGGGAGGAGATGGGCAAAGGTCCAGGCAGCTTGTCAGCCATTACCCATCTTTTCCCCCCAAGGGTAAGCTCCCAGGCTTCTAAGGAACATGAACACGGATTCTCCTTCCTTGGAAGTTTTTAAGCAGAGGTTGGTTGACCTCTGTCGTGTGTTATTTAGTTGATGATTCCTGCATCACAGGGGACTGGAATAGATGATCCTCATGATCATTTCCAACTCTACAGTTCTATGATTCTATGAAATCTGATGGGAGAAATCCCATTCCTGCATCCAAATTACATTTCTTGGCCAGGCCATTTATGTACCAGAAGGACTGAACACAAAGACTTGACTATAGATGGCAAGGGAAGATGAGGCACTGAGAGAGAGAAAGGACATTCTGCCAAATTAAAATTTGCCAGGGGGAAGGGTGGGGGCAAGCCTCTCTGCAGAAGGGGGCAGGTTGTCTCAAAGTTACTAATGCAATTGGTTCTGCATGTTTACATGTTGTCTAGCAGTTAACATTGTCCATCGAGTGTGCAAAGCAAGTACTTCTTTAAATGTACATATGATATGGATCATTGACCTTCGACAGTGGGACGGTGGAAGCAACTGCCCATTTGTCTGGAAAATGTTAAGATCACATTAGACAGTTTTACATTCTAGCAGCAGTCCATTATTATCAATCACTGGGCAATTCAAGTCTCTCTGCAGTAGGTTCTCACCACCAGTTCCTTTTAGAAAGCAAATATAGGAAAGGTGAAGGACATGAGGCTATAATAATGTTTTTATTTTGTGTGCTATGTTTAAGCATCTTTATATTTTTGAGCATTCTCACTCACAAAACAGCTGCAATCCTGAATCTGCAGACTTGGCTGCGGAGAAATTATGACCAGCTAAGCCTATTGGCCATTATCCCAAGAAAAGTGTCCGAAGTTACAGCTCACAGTAAAGGCTAAAGGAGGCTGCTAAATGGCAATGCATTTCTTTTCTACTCTATAGTGTTTGACCTTATAGACTAGATTGGAATAAGTCAGGAAACAAAGCATTTGGGGGTTGGGGGATCCCAGGGGGGGACTCTAAGCTGTTAACAGGAAGGTCTATGCTTCACATTTTGGGAAGGCAGAATATTTTACTGATGTTGCGGGGGGATGTTATGGATATAGCACACCCGAGAAGTGATAATATTCACTGGGCATGTGCCGTACACACAAAGTTTGGGACCAACTTTGTGTGTACGATAGCTTGGTTCTTGACCAAACTCCAAAGATAGTCAATCCCCCCACCCAATCTTTTCCCACCCTGCTCCCGCTATCACTGTGGTACTTATTTCCCTGGCTTCTGCCTTTGCATGTTGGGTCTAGCTCCTCCTGTGCGGTTTGAGGGCAAGGTGAGAGAGGGCAGGAAAAATGAGAGGCAGGTAAGAGGGAGAGGAAGCTATCAGTAACACCGAGTCTCCCAGTTGCTCATGCTGACCTGCAAGCCAATCTGATCCAGAAGCATTTTATAAGACTCAATGGTATATCATCTGCTCTGCTCAGGCCTGACTTATTGGGAGAAGGAGGCTTAATTGAATGGTATCACTCAAGTTCATTCCTTTGCCCACCACAGCTGTATGATTCTGGCACATGAGTTGAAGCCTCACTGGAGACTCCTTAATTCACCCATTCAAGACTTGCCATCGGCTCACTGCACTACTGTGCGTCTTTGCCATTGTGGGTACTTCCTCACAGATTTTGAACTCAGGTAAGGATACCCAAGAACAAAATAATATACACACAGCTCATCAATGGCTTGTGTGTGTGTGTGTGTGTGTGTGGTAGTCCCCTTTGAAATATATGGGAGCTGGTGCAACAATATTTACATCTGTGTCATGATGTTGTACACAATACCTATGGGACAGCTTAAATAATACATTGCATGTATTTTGGAAGTAGGGTGTTGGAACAGAGAGAAATAGCAAATATTGATGTGTTCAATCTTATAACCATATAAATCATCTGTTTATTGCCATTTGCACACCCACGAGTGTAAATGAAATTTAGCATGACATGGCAGTATATTGATCAAAAAGCCAGAGGTAATGCAACAGGTAATGCAGTGTAAAAGAAATGTTAGAAACCAGGAAAGAAGTGCTAGCATGATAGCCAAGAAACCTAATACAAAAACCCAGGAATTATACATATTGATTTTTCATCTGTTCACAATGTATGTCCAAACACTTTCAGGAATAAAAAGAAAGAACTTTTAGTCTGACAATTACTTATGTAGTCCTGTTTCTTCAAAGATCATCAACAAAAGATCGTCAACAGAAAAAGCTAGCAAATCTTCAGACCATCAGTGTTTCTTCCTCACTAGAAAAACAATTGAGGAGATTAATTAAGTAATAAACCTTCCCATAATCACCACTATAAACATGAGTAATGACAGACCCAACTTCTGATTTCACCTCTGCACTCCACATCTCGGCTTCATTATCTCTCCCCCCCCACCCCCCAGCGCTTCACCTTCTCCTCCATCCTCTGGAGCCCTGGATAAAATTCTCCATTTTAATCTAGTTTTTAAAATCACCTGAAGACTTCAGTAATTTTGAGCGATACCCACTACATTAGCAGTGCACTCCTCCTATGCATGTCCACTCAGCAGTAAATCCCATTAAATTCACGGAGATTTATTTCCTCAGTGCTGCAATCCTACACTCACTCACTTGGGAGCAGGGGTGTTGCTGGAAGTGCTGTGCCAAAAATTCATTCTGTGTCCCTCCCCCCTCAACTATTCCCCAGCAATTAATTCAGCAAGTAATTGCATGTGAAAATTATCTAGTTGAAATTTTGTATAAATTCTCATGAGTGTGAGGGTTTTTGGGGTTTGGTGGTTTGTTTTTTTTAACCTTTAGCTTAATTTTAAGGTGTTTGTGTTTGTGAATGTCCTTTCTTTCCTTCTACAAATAAAATCTCCAATGGGCAGTACTCTACAGCCTTCCTGGGTGCCTGCAGTTCCTGAAAACCCCATGACAACCTCAGCTGGGCTTTATTAGCAGCATGGGAGGATTGGTAGGCTACTTATACTGTGCCTAATGAGTGCAGCGAACTCAGACGCTCAGTAGTCAGCCTCCCCCTCAGCTTCCTGTTCTTAGGGGAAGGCACCACAAGTTAACTTCTCCCATGGAGCTTTTTAGATCAGTAGGTGTAGGCAGCCAGGGAGGCTGCAGAGTGCTGGAGAAAGCTTTAATGGAGTGGGAAACACACAGACCAAAACCTCAAACCTGCACCCATCAAAATTCTAAAGAAATTTTAAAGTGCCCAGGGATTGAGACTGAAAAATGGAAGCATGTTTTCCAGGAGAAGAAAAGTTTTGAGAAGCTGGAGTATAGGCACAGGCACTTGAAGGATTTCAAACACAGGACCATTACACAAATTTGCATAAAGGTATAGGTATCTGTCTCAGAGCTAATTAAGATGATGGGCAGCTCTGGTCTTTTTTCACTGGTCTTCCTCTCCAGTGCTACAAAATAATTTTTTGACACCCCTCTACCAAATACGACAAGGCTCTGATGCTATGCTGTGTGACAGCCTGTGACCTACACATATCTAATGATTATGTTTATCCATGGTACACATATTCTATGTTTTTTTTGGACATTGGGAGTTCTTTTTTGGTCTGTTGTGGTTGTGGCTAATCATCTCATCTGACTCCTAAGCATTTTTTCTCTCCCACCCCTCAAGTCCAAGTTATTTAAACAGGAAAAAAAAAAGTTTAAGCATAATTTCTGGGGTGGTTGGAACCCAGTCCCCTTCTGTGCTTGCAAATCTCTCCCTCCCTGTTCATCAGATTGATTTGGACAGATCAGCCTGGCTGGTGTGAGGAGAGGGGCAGGGGGTGGAGAGTAGTTTGGGTGTGTGTCTTCTGGTGTGAGTCCTATATAGGGAAGGGGGAGAAACTGCATTTAAATTTTCACTTTCTGGAAAAAAACAAAGAACTGAACAACATTATAACTGAAACCCAGCTACCCTTGCAAAATTGCACTTCTCCAAATTTTGCAATTCAGTTCTCAGCTAAGTAATGTGTTGAAAATGCATATACATGGGTATAAAAAAACCATACAAAAAAGCATTCTGTTAGGAGAAATTGCTTTGCAGAAACATGAATATTAGGCAAAATTGCATACAAGTTTATTTGTAAAAATGCACCTTTAAAATGCTGGTGAATTTCCATGGGGATTTTTTTCTTTCTTTCAAAAATGACACACAAACTGATGTGAAAATGTGGAGAGCTAAGTTTTTAACTAGAAAAATGGGAAACAAGGAGAATTGAAATTGACAGGTCTATCTATCCCTAGCTCTAGCGCATCAAAACTTTTCAAAGGTGTGGTATATCGGTCCTGCTGATAAGATTCTGTATGCATAATGCATACATAAAAGTGCAAGGCTTGTCTCAGATTACAAAGGAGAGCTGCAGTTTTATGCATGCGTATGTAATCTTTAAATATTTGCATTATATAAAGGGCCTGTATATCAACACAGAGATCAAGCTGGAGAGAGTGGCTCTTTATTTCGTCAGGAAGAGCCGTTTTTTAAACAGGCTTCATTTCCACTGAATAAACCAGCAGGTGATCTCTTATGCATCTGTTTTCCCTTGATCTTACTGTGTGAGCGACACTTGCTTTACACTAGCATTAACTGTCAAAATATTATTTAGCTACTGTATGCCTTCTAGAGCAAGCTTTATTAATAAAAAAAAGTAAAGGAAATGTAGTGATAATTGAATCTCTTTATAGTCACCATGTAACAGAAAGGGAGGAAGATGGTTTCTGACCTTAGGGGAAAACATCTGGATTTCCTCTTTGCCCCCAAGATCATGTCCTCTCCCTTACACTATAATCACTTTGATTCACAATACCTCAGAGGGAGATAAAATTTGCAATGTGTGCATATGATCACAGAAATGCAACAGCATTCCTCCATTTCTGTCTTCCTTCCTTCTTCTTCTTTTTGAATCCCTACAGGAATCACATTAAATAAATATATAGCAAGCTGCAGTGTCACAACAAGTAGATGTACAATTATGAGGCCTAATACCCAAAGGAAATCAACCCGAGACTTATTAATATCCAGACCCTACAAAAGACAACTGTCAGACAATTGGTCAACAAGGTACATTGTATCTGTTAGATACTGACTAACCCATTATGATCTTTATGGAGTGTCCTTTTGGGGTCTAGATCTTCAAATATGAGTTGGAAGACCCTTTCCTTTTATTAGTTGCTAAGCTCTTTATACTTTTACCATATTGCAGCAGGTTAGAAGTCTGAGCTTTATTGTCTTATGTTATTGAAAATCCAGATTCCCTCAGCCTTCTCCCTCAGGTCAAGATTTGTCTGCGAATACATTCTCATTTCTCCATGTACAAAGGCTGTCTGGAGAGAGGCAGAAAAAGATTATGACTGTAATATACTTAAATCCAATTTATTTGCCTGACTAGAAACTTCCACACTTCACAATTGCTTCCTACAGAAGATTTTGTACTTAATTCTTTCTTGGCAGTAAAGAGCAAGCCCGATTCAGCTCATCTGACAGATATATACATGACACACACACACACACACACACACACACACACACACACACCTGAGCCAAATGGAAGAGCCCTGGAAGAGATGGGTGAAAATAGCAAATTTGCACATTTACCTGTATGTGTTCACACTTTATTTCAATTTAAGTATGATTAATTTGCATGGTAGAAATAGCTCTTTAAAGCTCATGTGAAAAGCTGGCATGATGGCGAGAGGGATGGCTTTTTAACTAGATAACCCGATACCTGACACAAAGGAATTTCATACAGATGTACAACTGTTTGCATTGTAACCGAACACAAACCCCTTTTCATCTATTTTATAATGCAATACTCTTGTTATTGCTGAATCTTCACTATGCCTTAAAGGAGTGCATCTATATTACCCGCATTACATCCTGGGGGGAGGAAGAAAAGAAAAGTGGGTGGGGTGGTTTGAAAAGGATTCACCTGTCAAGAGCACTGGACCTCAAACTGGCTTGCAGAACAGTTTGGAAGCAGTCGCTGCTCCTCATGGATCTGAACCATAAGGCACAATAAACCAGTAGCCTGGTTGGCTGAGAGCCTCCACTTCTTAGGTTATTTACCTATATGCAACAAGCCAGCAATATGCTGCCTTTGGGGGGGGGGCAGCCTGGTGTGCAATTGTTCTGTCCTGGATGTTTATAGTCTGTGTCCTTAGCCTTTCTGTTTCCCTGGCTCTTCACCTTCTTCTGTCTCTTTCCATTTGAAATTATTTGCTGCATGGAGGATGTGCCCACAGCCAGTCACCTGATATGGTACTGGACCTGTTCATGCCTGGACACACAGTGAGACCTGAACCAACAAGAAACAATCCCAAGCTAGGCGTTGGCACAAGCCAAGCTGGATGACAGACTGCAATCCTATGGAGTCACTTACATTAACACCTCAAAGGGGAGGGAGGAAGAACCCTGACTATTTTTGGGTTTGGCATCCCAGTCAGCTTGTGATGGATGAACTCTCTTGCCTTGTCCAAAAAAAGGTCTTCTGCTACCAACTTAAAATGCAAAGGGTAAGAAACTGGGCTCTTTCAATAACCAGACTGGTTTTTTCTATTCCTGTTTTAAAATCAAGGCTGAGAGCACTGGAGGGAGGGGGACTGATAGGGCAGGGAGCACAGAGGTTAACAGGTGGCAGAGTCACAGCAGAGCCAACTCCTTCTGGTTTTGTGCCGCCTTCCTTCCTGCTGAGATCTACAATGGCAACCCTGAGACTAAGAAGAAGGAGGCTGCCAGCCCCTGGACTAGATATAAGTAACTCTTGGGGTGGCTGAGTCTTGCTTTATTTCATATTAATCAGTCAGGGCAAATGCTGATTGGTGGAACTGAAACTTGAAGAACATGCTACCATGCAAACAGTGCCAACACACTAGCTCATCTTCCAAGTAGCATATTTGATTCCTCCCCCCTAAGGCTTGTATTCATTGTTAGGAAAATCAGTCTGCGCAATGATTTCTCCTTGTGCAACAAAACGATCTCTTCCTTTGTTCCCCCTCTGCATTCTCTAAATCTGTTCTGGGGTTTCCCCCTAACCCTCCAGGGCAGGTTTGGGGATGGCACAGGGTGTGCTTGGGGGGTGAGGAAGAAGAAGAAGAAGAGTTTGGATTTGATATCCCGCCTTTCACTCCCTTTAAGGAGTCTCAAAGTGGCTAACATTCTCCTTTCCCTTCCTCCCCCACAACAAACACTCTGTGAGGTGAGTGGGGCTGAGAGACTTCAGAGAAGTGTGACTGGCCCAAGGTCACCCAGCAGCTGCATGTGGAGGAGCGGAGACACGAACCCGGTTCCCCAGATTACGAGACTACTGCTCTTAACCACTACACCACACTGGCTCTCAATGCACACTGGAGAGATAAAAACCCCTTGTACTAGTGCTAGACCTTACGCTAGCGCAAATATACAGTGGAATGCCACCCTTAATCTTAGGGATCTATTTTACTTTCAGTTTGAAACCAAAGCTCAGCTTGCAGAACGTCTGCCTTCCATACATCTTTCATTCAAGCTGTAGGACTCAGAGGCAATGGGGTCTGACAAGGACCAGTTGAAATCAATACTAATATGTCCTAAAGATCTGGATCTTCCACAATACTGATAGGACTTTATAGAGACCCAGTGTGGTGTAGTGGTTAAGAGGGACGGACTCGTAATCTGGTGAACAGGGTTCACGTCTCCAGTCCTCCACATGCAGCTGCTGGGTGACCTTGGGCCAGTCACACTTCTGTGAAGTCTCTCAGCCTCACTCACCTCACAGAGTGTTTGTTGTGGGGGAGGAAGGAAAAGGAGATTGTTAGCCGCTTTGAGACTCCTTAGGGTAGTGATAAAGCGGGATATCAAATCCAAACTCTTCTACTTCATATATATATGAACATATTGTAAGGATAACAATATGTTGGCGTAGTGATAAGAATAATGTACAACTGATCAAGACAAGTGGACATCAATTCATGTACCAACAATGTGATTGCTTCCTCTTTGGTGATGGGCCTACACCTCTGCGCTTGAGTCAGCATTCAGCACCTGCTGAAGACATTCTTATGTAGACAAGCCTCCCCAGAGGTTTAGAAAGTTTGTATGAGTTTTAATTTGCTATTCTGTTGTGGTTTTAACTTTCTGTATGTTTTAAATTTTGGTTGTAAATCTATTAGTGATAATTTTATTTCTTTATCTTTTTGTTAACCGCTTTAAGGCTTTTCCTACAATCAAGTGGTATATGAATTTTATGAAACAAACAAACAAACAAACAAACAAACATAGAAATGCAATTTTTGCTATTCACCTGTCCACAGGTTTCTTTTGAAGCTTCGTCTCTTTTTCTAGTGCACTTCTGTTGAAAGCAGAGACAAGAGACTCCAGTAGGGATGAGATCTCTGTTTATTTCACTTTCCTATAATAAGATTATTATTTTTTTTAAAAAACCCACTATTACTATTATAAATTCGGTAGCTGTTTTTAATCTGTAATTTTAATGTAGAAGAATATTAGCTATAATAGCTATACTACTCATGAGGCACCCTCTTGTGGTGATAATACTGTGTGACTTGTGTAAGAGCTTATGCTACTTGTTCCAATCTTTGCTCAGGAAATCTTGCTCAGGACAAATATCTCCATCACCTCTTCACTTTTCTAGCTGTTTTGTTAGTCTCATTCAAAAAGCAGAGAATATTAGTTAATTCAGATTACTGTGTTAGGCCTAGAGAAGTCCATCAGAAATGCATTCCTTAATCAGCATCTAGTTCTCAGTTGGGGTTTCTATCCTAGCCCCATTTACCTGAGAGTAAGCCCCAATGAATTCAAAAGGACTTACTTCTGAGTAGAAATTGGCCACTTCCTGGCTGTCATGATTTTGGGGCACAATTCAATCACATACTGGCAAATTCAGATTCAACAATTAAAGTTGATTTGGAGATATGTGCAAGATACCCGCTCCCCCAAAAGACAGGCCTTTTCACAAGAAAGGAAAGTGTCAGAAACATACACTGCAAAGCATGGGATAGCACTTGCTTTGATGATCCAATATAATTTAACCTTCCCACAAACAAATAAGAACAAATGTTCATTAAGTAGCCAGCACCCTGCCAGTGACCAGGACTGCATCCTAAGTAGGTTTCATTGCGGCTGAAATCAATGTGATTAACAACAGAATCCTACGCATACCTCCTCACAAGCAAGCCCCACTCACTTCACTGAGGCTTATTCTTAGATAAGTGGGTAAAGGATTGCAGTCTAAAGTATACTGGACAGTGCATCTAGTTGGTGGATCGTTCATTACTTCAATTTAGAGAAACTCTTCTTAGCATATATACTGTGTATCTCAATTCTGGGCGTGGCATTAGGCTTTTTACCTTTTTTGACCAATGGTCTCCCCTTTTCTAAGATTCTTCTGACAACTATAGGTATATTTCAAAAGGAGATTAAAGGTAAAGGTAAAGGTACCCCTGCCCGTACGGGCCAGTCTTGACAGACTCTGGGGTTGTGCGTCCATCTCACTTAAGAGGCCAGGGGCCAGCACTGTCCGGAGACACTTCCGGGTCACGTGGCCAGCGTGACATCGCTGCTCTGGTGAGCCAGAGCCGCACACGGAAACGCCGTTTACCTTCCTGCTAGAAAGCGGTCCCTATTTATCTACTTGCACCCGGAGGTGCTTTCGAACTGCTAGGTTGGCAGGCGCTGGGACCGAGCAACGGGAGCGCACCCCGCCGCAGGGATTCGAACCGCCGTCCTTTCGATCGGCAAGCCCTAGGCGCTGAGGCTTTTACCCACAGCGCCACCCGCGATTATGGGGTTGTAAAGAAAAGAAAGAACAGAGTTACACCTGCTGGCTTAAGACGGCACCCACTTCATTCCATGTACAGAACCTGGCCCGACTGACAGTTACATAGGAACACAGAAACCTGCCTAGCACTGAGCCAGTGCTGTCTACAGTGACGGACAGCAACGTCTCCAGAGTTTCAGATAGGGCTCTTTCCTGGTCCTACTGGGAGATGTCAGCGATTGAACCTGGGACCTTCTGCATGCAAATCAAATGTTCCACCGCAGAACTACAGCTTTCCCCCTTATTTCACCTCACGGTATTCTCCACTGCGCTTGAGGGCAGCAGGCTAGCTTAGGGAGTGTCAGGCAGGCACAGCTGTATCCTTCAACGCCTTGTCATCATTCTCCTCTCTTCAGCATCTGCTGCCTGTGGCAAGCTGCCTCACTCTGTCTAATGGCTCTGCCGGAGCTCGGTCCTCTTTTTTCAATAGGCCATCCTAGTTCCATCAAAGCTGCTCTGAGCATTCTGAAGGGAGAGTGGCATAAATAAAACACACGAGAAAAGCTTATATACATGCCTGCATCAGGTGCCCAACATAAATGAACTTGACTCTAGGCTAGGGTTGCCATATTAGAAACCAGGATACCCCAAAATTTGTTGAGCTTCTTTTTCTTTTTTTAAGGAAGCCACCGAAATTGTTGAGGCTTTTTTTTTAGATTGACTTGCCTAAGATCCAGGACATCAATTCCGCCTTTGAAATCCCGGCAATGTCTGGGAAAATCCAGATGTATGGCAGCCCAACTCTAGGCTACAAATGAACCGAAAGCCAAGAAACCTTAGGTCACCTTTATTTTACTGAAACTGTATTCCCACTTCTCTGCATAACAGCTCAAATGCATAAATCTATTTGTTTATACCCAAACCAGAACAGAACACAAGACAGAGGAAGAATCTGCTATAATGTCCGTTGTTTTGGATCCATATAGAAACTGCCACACAACCCATGGAGATGTCAAGAAACATTTTCACTATGCAAATAACATCTCTCCCCCCCCCCTTCATTTTTAAACTTTCAAATGGTTTGGTGATTAGTTTTGTTAAGAGCACCACATTGCTAAGTTGCAGGTCCCTGGGGTCAGAAGAAGACATTTAGAAACCTAAATGAACTTTATTTACACATTGTTAAGAACTTCAGACATTTGCGGTTCTCCCACAAATGCAGACCATGAAAATGAAGACGTATTTGCAATCATACTTGGTAGCCTTTTTTATGTGGAATAATTACAGAAATAATCTGAAGCTGTGGATCAGGTTATTAATGAAAAGGGTAGCCTGCAATGTCTCCTAATACCTTTTGTAAAACAAGGCAGGAGACTGTATAATATAATGAATAGCCCTGGGCTTGAGGACTGCCAGAACTAACATCCTGAAATCTGTTGTCTCAGCTGATGAGCTCTAAAGGGAACACAGCCAGAAGGAGCAGCAACTGTACAGTCGATGGAATTGTTGAACGTCTATACCTTCCATATACTGTTTTCCTGTCCTTACAGATGTGTGGAGCACAACATTTAAGTTTGTTGGATTTATGAACTGCTTCACACAACAACCGGAACTGATTTACAAGAAGAATAAAAGATGCGGGTGAAAACAAACGTACTAAAAACACAGTCAGGTATCCAAGAGTTGGAGCTGCCCCAAATGCCTGGCAAAATAAAAATTCTTTGCCTGGTGCTGAAATGATGACTAAATTGGTGCCCAGTGGGCCTCCCTGGAGACAGCGTTCTTTAGACAGCGGGCTACTACAGGAAAGACCTGTTGTCACCACTCTCTGGACCTTCCCCAGATGCTGATCTCAGGGTCTGAACAGATTCACAATGGAAACACCCACTAATAAGAGTTATTCAGGTAGTCAAGATGGCATTTACCTCCTTAACACTAGGCAGATGTGAACAAACCCCATTTATTTATTTAGGATTATTTATACTCCACCTACTAACAAAAGTTGTTGAGACAGCTTGAATTATATTAAAAGCACAACAAAATAGACAGTGACACAATAGTAGCTACAGCAAGGCAAAGATATATGCAAGCCCCTCTCTCCTTGTTGTTTGATTTTCCAACAAATGCCATTCTGCAGCTGAATCTCTGGCTGTTGACGCAGCTAGTTGTTAGGCCACACAGGGCAGGATGTCCTTGCAGGTTGGCTACTGCTGCCTCTCACAGCCCTGGGCCTGATGGCAAATGCGGGAGGTGCTGGCAGGCAGGGAGCAAATATGCTATTTGCCTTCCTCCCAGTTCACAAATGTTCCTGTTAATCTAACGGACGGAAAGCATCGCCAGCTTTTCTTGCTAGATCATAAATCCGACACTGAAATCACTTTTATACAATATGGCAATTTTGCATGACTCATGTTTGAGGGTCTGCAACAAGAAATGGTTCTGCTTGTGTATAAACTACAGCATGGGTAGGCAATGGGATCTGGCCCAATCACCTTCTAAATCCGGCTCATGGATGGTCCGGGAATCAGCGTGTTTTTACATGAGTAGAACGTGTCCTTTTATTTAAAATGCATCTTGATTATTTGCAGAGCAAAGGAATTCATTTATTTCCCCCCAAAAAATATAGTCCAGCCCCCCACAAGTCTGAGGGACAGTGGACCGGCCCCCTGCTGAAAACGTTTGCTGACCCCTGAACTACAGTATGTACAGGTCCCATATGTTTTATGTGCATTTGTAAGGGGGTTGCCATGATTGTCTTGCAGGATTTATTAAACTTCATGCAAAGAAGTGACTTGTGCAGTCTGTGAGGATTTTGAACCCCCTTCTGTTTTCTGATCCCCTCAGAAGACAAAATGCTTCAGCGGGAAGGACCAAATTATGCTTTAGCCTTCTCCTTCAGACTTGAGCATGTAGCCACAGCCAGAAGATCCTTTTTATAGAGTGTTGTTTTTTGTAAACTGTTTTGATTATGTTGTTTACAATCTCGTTTCTCTAAGTTCCGGGGTGAAGCTAGAGATGGCTGAATCTTTTAGGTTTCTCTCAATTTCTCATTTTTTCATCCTTCTGTTCCTTACATTTCCACCTCAGTTTTTAAAAAGACTTCATGAAAACTGATCGGCATTTTAGAATTTCTCCTAATATACACATTTTGTATGCAATTTTGCCTAGCATCCACATTTTCAAAAAAGAAACTTCCCCTAATAGAATGCATTTTTGTACTTTCTTCACTAATATATAGAGAGCTGCGTTGCAAAATTTGGAGAAGTGTGATTTTTGAAGAGTGGCTGTTTGAAAAATGGGTTTTGAATAGCAAATCTATCCTGTCTGAATATTATCTCTTTGGCCAGGGCAACCTGCTCCAACCTGGCATCATCCCAGATATTTTGGACTACAACTCCCAGCATTCCTGGTGGTTGGCCATGCTGATGGGAGTTGTAGTCTAAAACATCTCAGAGGGCATCATGTTGGGGAAGGCTTGGCTAGGGATTAAAGGCATGAGGATCCATACTTGAACAACATGGCACTATATCTCCCATAGTACTTTGTACAGATTTGTACAGATCTGCAAAAAAGGTGTCTACATCAGCAACACACAGCTGTAAAACACAAAGATGAAAAACAAAAATTAAACACTGCTGTTACACAGTAAGAAATTACAAATGAAATAACTGAGCAAAAGTTTATAAAGCTGGAAACAGAAATAAACAATGCAGAAATCAATCAGTTTGGTCCCAAAGCCTTTCTGAAAAAGAAACAAAGTTATGGGATCTGGCATTCCAGAAAGTTGGCACCACAACTGAAAAGGCCCTGCTCTGAGTACACCTGTCAGACGTGAGTTGGCTAGAGTATGCAGACTAGGGTCCTCACTGTTGAACAGAACACAGAAGGGGGTTGCCAAGTCTACCTGTAGTTCCTGTGATTTTCAATATATGTCCAAATGTCACTTCAACCACCTAGCTGCAAATCATTGTTACAGACAGAGGTGACATGACTAAAAGAATCGAATCATCCCAGAGAAACCCAGATATCAGATTTGGTTTTTCAGATCTGTGAAATGTGGAATGCAAATGCTATAGTCCTTTTTTTTTTTAATCCCTGCTTACTCTCTAATCTTATCAAATATACATCCACATATCGTAATACACACAAATAGTATTAGGGTTTGCAAGGCACATTTTCTTAGAAAATCCAATTTCACAATGTATTTTTTTCCTGCTGACATATTAGCCATTTCTTTATACATTAAAAGGTCTTACGCTACTCCAGCTGAAGGAGACAGAACTGAGCTGCATAGCAAAGGCAGGGTAAGCTAATCACATTGCATTATTATCCTTCTGCAGGAAATACTTTTTACAAGACATATACATAATGTTTTATGACATGCACCTGGTCTTTCCTCTTATGGCACAGGGAAATGTCTTACTCACTGATACCTATCCTCATGCTGTTTATCCCTCACAGTTACTTTGTGATATCACTGTTTACATGTGAATGGAGGTGCCTCCAGGTTCATAAATCTGTATGCAGTAGTATGGGTTCTCTAACAGCAATTCATTTTAATTATGTGTGACATAAAAGGACCACCTACAGATGAGACAATACAGTTGTAAGATTTTCAAGGTTGCTACAGGGAATACTTCATAACTGAAGTATGTTTTCCCTAAGGAGTTATACTACCATTTGATTTAATTTTTAATTTTTACATTTTAATCAAAAATAGATCAAATGGTGGTGGTACCCCCTGGGAAACATACTTCAGATATAAAGCAGTTCGTGTTTCCTTTAAATATGTAAAGCTGCCATTTATGTATAACTCATGAATGACACCCTGTGTTGCAAGCAAATATCATGCGGCGTTTTCTATACTGCTCCAGTAAAAATAATAGAATCACATGCAAGTATAGCCTGACTCAACAAGGAAAAGACGTGCCACTCAGACATGTCAAGACCAGATTAAATTCAACAGGAAGCTGGTCCTAATTAAGGTCAGTTTCAGAGAACGCTGAAAGACAGAAACTCACACCATACAATCCAGAAGTCGTGCATCGACTGTCGCTGAGCATGTGCAGAGTATCATACTAATGAACATCTATAGTGTGCCTCCACATAATGGGGCACACTATATGCCTCATATAGTGCCCTGGAAAAAATGGTTTCCAGGCACTTTTGAGACTTGACAAACACACCCTTTTAAACAACAAAACACAATACAGGACCCATTCTTTATTGGGATGTTTCAAGTTATGTTTGACAGTTTCAGAAGGACACATGGGGTGGGACCCGTCAGTGGAAGCCCTGCTGAAAGTCTTCCACTTGCACAATGGGGCTTTTCCTCCTCTTCTCCCACCCTTCACCCTCCCCCAAACACTGGCTCTGGGGGAAAAATAAACACCTGCAGAACAGCTGTGGGGGCAGGAAGATTGTTCTGCGGACAAGTTGATAGGCTTGCACAGTTGGAATGCTCAACATTGCACAAGGCTGAATAGCACCCGTGGCATGTTTTAGAAATAATTCATTTCAGAAGTGCTGTAGACTACTTTGAGATTCTATATTAAGCAGTATATAAATCATTTAATTAAATAAATGTGCTGTTAGGACTAGAGTGCTGTAATGTAGGCTCAAAAGGCCAGATATAGTATAAGAACAAAACCCTAAACAAGTGTTTAATGCACCTTATTATTTAGATAGCATCGCTGGGTTATATGGTACTCTATAAAGATCTCAATCTAGGAAACTAGGAGTGCAGCAGGAAAGTATAGGCCTACTGTTCTATTCTCAGAACTCTTCCCCCTAAGCATTTTATCAGTTCATGGGGGTTGGAGGAGGAATGGTACTTGGACCACATCTGATACCTGTTTCCTCATTCTGTTCTTTAATTTGGTGATTGACACTATGAGACCAGCACTGATTTATCACATAGGTGCATGTGTGCAGAACCATAGTTCCCCTTCCAATCATGCGCACTGTGGAAGGGCAAACTATTCATAAATCAAGGATCATAAGTTGGAGCCAGGCTTTCTCTGCTTGGAGTAGACCTATTGAAATAAATTGAACCTACATTAGTGACTAACTATAGTCTTATTGATTTCAATGGAGTCTGCTTTAAGCATGACTAAGTCTGGATCCAATCCAATATATTCAAAATTGTCAAACTAATGTGGTTGAGATTGAATTTATTTTAGTTCCATATTCTGGGATCTTTTCTTGCCTGCTCAAGACTGGAACTAGCATCATACTCTGGTTACTTAACTGATGGGCCAATGAATTTATTTAGGGTGCTGTACAACAAATAATGGGACATGGGTGGCACTGTGGGTTAAACCACAGAGCCTAGGACTTGCCGATCAGAAGGTCGGTGGTTCGAATCTCCTTGACGGGGTGAGCTCCCGTTGCTCGGTCCCTGCTCCTGCCAACCTAGCAGTTCAAAAGCATGTCAAAGTGCAAGTAGATAAATAGGTACCGCTCTGGCAGGAAGGTAAATGGCGTTTCTGTGCGCTGCTCTGGTTCGCCAGAAGCGGCTTAGTCATGCTGGCCACATGACCCGGAAGCTGTACGCCGGCTCCCTCGGCCAATAAAGCGAGATGAGCACCGCAACCCCAGAGTCGGTCACGACTGGACCTAATGGTCAGGGGTCCCTTTACCTTTACCTACAACAAATAATTGCTGACTGTTAACACTTCTGTCCCATCCTCATGCTCCCTCCAAATGCTATTTGTCATTCATAATTGAGACTGAGCTACAAAAGGTGATCAGGATCCATTTAAAATGAGCCGGGTAACCCTTAAACCCCAGTTAAAATGCACTGACAGCTTTGTTTTCTTTACATATCTGAGTATATTGTGTGTCACGTACAAAGTGCAACTGTTCAATATCTGGGTATGATATTTGAGGCTATGATACTCTTACTGGGACACCTGGTCACAGAGGAGGTGTAGGTATAACACTTCAACAGAATGCTCCCCCACAAAAAGGGGGGAAAGGCTGGCTTATTGTAGATCTGTCAAGAGACCTTGGAATATGCTGACAAAACAAGCCTCAAAAGAAAAAGCTGAGGCCTTAAATCCTGAAGAAAGACCTTTGAGGTCAAACCACTTACCCCAGGGAATCCTGTTCAGGTCAATTCCTGGAGAAAGTGGATTGAGGAATGCAGACCAAGAAATTCTAGCCAGGAAAGAACTAAAAAAATGAAAAACAAACTTAAGGAGAAGTCTGGGAACGAAGTGGCCTTGTCATGAAACCAAAACCTCAAGTCTTGAATAGATTTGCTTGCAACTATATTCAGATACCTGTACTTTTTCTACTACAGAGACTATGGGTCTTTGCAACTACTGTCTTTTGATGAAGGCATCCAGGTTTATGGAAGTGATGACAACAATATCACACTGTGGGTGATACACCATCTTTGTCAGGGAAATATCAGCATACAAGGCAGCATTCACCTAATGAACCCCATCACCAGAAGCTTCTGCTTGCGCAGTGGGGCTTCCCCCACTTCTCCTCATGCCTCCTGAAATTGGGCTCAGGTGTTTCTACTGGGAGAACCCCAACAACACTACACAGGGAGGGGGAATCATTCTGTCTGATATGCCTGCACAGATGGAATGTTTGTTGAATTCCACCCATGGTAATTTAATACAATCATAGAATTGTAGAGTTGGAAAGGACCACAAGGGTCACCTGGTTCAACCACCTGCAATGTAGGAAATCTTCTGCCCAACATGAGACTCAAACCCATTACCCTGAGATTAAAAGTCTCATGCTCTACCGACTGAGCTATCCCAGAATTTTTTAAATTGTGAATGCACCTCTTGTGGTTTATACTGAACCAGGGTTTCAGAAAGGTAGATTTCAGAACATACAAATACCTTCTCAAGTTACTGACAATGAAGCATCTTATGGTACCTGAGAATGGCATGAACTTTTGTGGACTAGAGTTCACTTCATTGGACCCATGAGGCATTTTTTCCTCAGTTGGCAGATGTGGATGAAGGGGAGGGAAGTAAACAGGGAAGTCAGGTGGAAATGCAAATCACATTAAAGGGCATTAAATGTATGTAGAATAAGCATAGTGAGCATGCAAAACAGCAGTCATTAATGATAACAAAAATGTCTTTGGTTATTTAATTGATACCTGTAGTGGAACAGGAACATGATTCAAGCCAGAGGCAACAGAACTGAATTTCATGACAGGTTGTAATTCAGTAGTTGCACTTTTCACTGTTTTGTTGTTCAAGAATGCTCACTTTACAAAACTGGTTCATTAAAGAACAATGGGAGAATAGGCTTCATTTTCTTGCTAAATAATAATAATAATAATAATAATAATAATTTTGTTATTTATACCCTGCCCATCTGGCTGGGTTTCCCCAGCTACTCTGGGCGGCTCCCAACAGAGGACTAAAAACAATAAAACTTCAAACATTAAAAACTTCCCTAATCAGGGATTGTGTAGATTCTCTTTCCACTAGAATTTCACTATGTCTGAAAAGGTCAATAAACAAGAGGGCATAGTGGTCTCCCAAATCCCTATTTATTTCAGTGGAACATACCTCCATGAAACAGTGCATAAGTAAAGCCTTCAGTAATATGCAGTCAAACAGAAAAGTGAAATTGCCTGTGGTAAGACAGGAAAGAGAAAAGTACGAACCAGATTGTGGGAGAGGGTTAATCTTAATTTTCTTAAATAATGATCTTTTTTAAAAAAGGCAAATGTAATAAAAAAAACAATGCTATCTTTTAAAACGAACATGCAATTTATTTTTTAAAAAAGTTTTCCATAAACACTGATTTACAAAATACAAAGATTTCAAAGGTGAAATAAAAAATAAAAATCTGCATTAAAAGTGGTAAGAACCTATATATTATTTTACATATATGAAAGTAGGAGAACAAGGCTTTCTATACAAAAGGATGAATAACATATACACATGTACAAAACTGATTATAAAAAAGTGATAATGTTGAAATTTCTCAAAGCAATGCTTTTGTGGTTATAACACTTCCTCCCTATTTAATTTTGGGATATATAGATATGTGTATATGTGTTTATGTGTGTGTATAACTATTTACTCGTTTGTAGAAACCTTTGATCTAAGGTTACATTTTCAGTTCACAGTGGCCTGTGTAAATATTCTATAATCTATTAGGAAAGGGGTGTACGGGACGTTATGGGAGGGGTAGTACTTCTGGTGGGCGACACTTCCTGCTCCTTCTAGGGTGGTAGACTGTTCACTTTTGGTCCTCACCCTGCACTCAGCTCTCATCTGTGGCTCCTAGAAATGGTCAGAATGTGACAGCGGCCACACACCAGAATGGCTTTGACTGGCCATTCAACTAGAGGAGGCCAGACACACCTGGTTCTATGTACTAGGAGGCTTGTGCTATTGCTCATAGGAGTGGTTGCTTTGCAAACAGCTAAAACCTATGCATGTCGTTTCATAAGTAACCCTTACTGTGTTCAACTAAGGCAGTCTTAAAGAATACTCGAGCCACATATTTTGAAGCTGTCTTACTGACTATGTTGGGACTAGTCTGGGTAAACAGAGTATCACACTTCTGGAATTCATAGGACAGAATATGTCTAGTATTGCTTCTATGAGTAACCACCCACTGGCCTATTGTATTTCCTATGTGCTTTACATGAATGAACATCGTAATTTCATTGCAAGAAATACTAAGATGGTAGCAATCTAAGGCTGTTGAAAAGTGAGGATGTATGGACTCAATTTTCAAGAAGTATCATTGACTAGGTTCAATTGGTTGCTACCAAGTAGCTCAATTATAACCTAAGGAATCACAAGATTGATTTTAAGCCTTTTCAGGCAAGGTCTTCCCCAGATCTAAGATAAACTGTATGGATGTAATAATAATAATTATGAATGTAGTGGAGTGTAGAAAAAGTCTGGAATCTCAAACCAGTCCCTATGTATTTTGTTACGGAGTATCACTGCATCAATGTCCTTTGATCTTCTATAAATCCCATAATATGGCCAAAGTGTCCCTGAAATTGAGAAAAAAAAAGCAAATCAGGGGTTACTATACAGATCAGCATTTGCACTATATAGAAAAGGAGAAGCCAACATTGTGCCTTACAGAAGCTGAGGACTACAACTCCCATTAGCCTCAGCTGCATAGCCATTGGTCAGAGATGATGAGATTTGTAGTCCACAACATCTGGAAGCTATCCCTGATGTAGAGAATAAGGAGTAAGCAAAACCCTGCAAAAATATTAGCAGCCTTGACAAGCATGGGAAGTGTTAGCTTTGATGTCCAAGTAAGACGCTGACTTTGTATTCTATGGCTGGATCTGTAGGGAGGTTCTGAGTGTGGCTGGATATGCTCATCCAATACAGCTGGCCTCCATAAGCCAAATGCTTTCTAAACTGAGCCTACACTACTTTCTTCCTGTTTGCATAAGAACAAAATAATTGCCTTGCTCGCTTAGACCAAGTCCCAGAGAGTCCAGCATTCTGTCTCCAGAGGGGTTGGCCAGATGTCTCCAGAAAGCTCATAAACCAGGCGCAGAAGCAATAGCCAACCCATACAGTTCAGCTGCTGCTGGGGACAATCAGAAATAAATCGAATCACCAAAGGCAATGTTTTAGCTATTGTGGCTAATAGCCATTGATTATGCGCCATGAATTTGTCTAATCCTTCCTTCAGACCATCTAAGCTAATAGACATCACTTTATCATGTGGCAATTTTATAAGTTCATGAATGGCAAAACAAAAAGGGGGGGGGGAAATGTCCATACATCCTAAGATGAGAGATGTCAGCACAGGATTCTTAAGTGCTCCTACTTTTCAGGGAACTTTTCCCATGGGGTAGATGCATGAATACCTGTTTCAGACATTGCACAGAACCACAGAAACAGGAAACAAGAGCTTACTCATGCGCCATTTTTCCTCTGCTTGTCAAATATCTGAAATTGCCTACAGACAACATTCATCACACTTTCCCTGGCTTTTGCAATACTTGAACATGAAGGGAGGACCTTTGACTCCAGTAGCCTAGCCACATGTCATACAAGAAGCTAGTTGCAAAAAGGGTGGGAAGAAATCTTAGCGTTTGTACTGAAACAGGGTCATTTAGCTGTTACGGTAGGACCTCCAAGAACCCTGAGCTACCCAATGAGGTTATACTAAGCAAAAGTATAAGTTAAGGCCAAGTTATGCATGATTAGGGAAAATGGCAGGCTTTGGTGTCTTTTGTGTGTATGCATGCTGCAGGTCAGCATAGTTCGACCTAGGATTCCATATCATGAAAAAGCATGTTTCATACATTACAGGAAATGCCACGAGAAGATCTATCTCTATCATCTATCTATCTATCTATCTATCTATCTATCATCTATCTATCTATCTATCTATCTATCTATCTATCTATCTATCTATCTATCATCTCGGTTAGAATGGAAAAAACCAGGTAAACGAAGTCCTTGGATTAGCTTTAAATCAAAACATGGCTATTAAAATGGTTTGTAATCCAAAACAAGTGCCTATATCCTGACCCTCCACAAAGCAGGAGAAAACAAATTAGTTTGGTGTTGGCCAGTGTCATTGTGAATGATCCGGCTCCCTGTGTCCTTTCCTTCAGGAGAGGGGACTTCCCACCAGAAAAAAAACCTAATCACATCAGTTTCCATGGGGGAGAAGACCCACCCAGAGGGCTTTTGTGGAATGCCTGCAAAAAGGTCAACCCTTTTTTTGAGCTGTGGACATGGATGCTACTGCACCCCTAAAGCCAACTGATTTCATTAAATTCCACCAACAAAGGACTCCCATCTGCAAAAGCCTTCCATTCCCTTCAGTAAATAGGATAAGGCTTCACTGGCAAAGAATTGCATGCACAGAGCTGCTGCCTAAACTGAACTGAGTGAGGAAGTCTGCAAGCCCATTACAAAGCACTTGGGGGTCTGGAATGGAGTTGTATTGTCATTGTTGCGGCAGAAATAACTTTGCATAATTAAAAAAAGACCCAACAACCTTCTGAGACTGAACTAAACTGCTTGGAAATGTTTAAAAGAAGTGTGCCATATGTCTATCTATGGCTTCTCACCCCCCCCCCAATTTTGTGGAATTGTACTTCTAAAACTCTGTCCATAAATATTAAAATGTCTCTTAATTGGACATACTCCTGGAATACAATAATCTACACCTTTTTAACTTGAATTGAGATTCATTTACGTGACTAAACTCTGCTTTCTAGAATGCATTTGAAAAATGAGCCTGAAGTCCCTGTATTTTCCAATCTGATGCAGGAAACGTATTAGTTTTGCACTCTGCTAGCATATGGAGAAAAAGCTAAATCAATCTGCCTCTTTTATTTACATGCTTTATCCCGGAGAAATGTAATTGCAGGGTTTTTTTTTATTAACTTTATGTTTTATGGCTCTAATATTTAAGAACAAGCCTATCTTTTATGTCATAGTAAGAAGGTTAATATACTTACAGGTTCTCCAGCAATACATCTTGGGCAAGGCTGGGCTGTAGTTCTGGTTTCATTATCCGGAAATATCTGATTAACAAGCACACATACACAAAATTCTGAAAAAAGCAGCCACTGGTTGACATTTTTATTATGAAATATATTAACATCTTCTGCTAAAAGCATGGATTTGGGCTACATAAAACATACCACGGAATTTGGCTTTTCTTTCATAATCTGAGGACTAAAAAAATCAGCGGGATCTTTCTGCTTCAAATCCTGCTCCATATCCCAGTAATCCATAACACACTTGCTTTGTGGGTGGCAAGCGCTGATCACTTGTGGAATAGTCTCTGAACTTCTACATGCTCGTTTCTAGAAGGGGGAGGAAAAGAAAAAGAAATTAAGTGCAAAGTTTCCACCACATCCCACTCCTCTGCTTTGCACACAGAAGGTCCCTGACACCTCTGCATAGGGCTGAGAGAGACCCTTGCTTCAAACTCTGGAGAGTACTGCTGTCAGTCAGTGCAGACAGTACAGAGTTAGACATTATACCAATAGTCTGACATGGTATAAAGCAGCTTTCTTCATTCCTATTACACACACACACACACACGCCTTAGAATTCAAACAGCAATATGATAAAATAGAATAAATAAAAATCAAGGTGAGTATTTAATTGACAGTCACAGTGTGGACCACCCGGACAAAGCTCATGCATTACTGGTGGAAACCCTATACTAGAGGGATTTCCTAGGTGTGCTGAAGAATATCAGTTTATAACATTTTTTAAAAAGACCCACCTATCTATCTATCTATCTATCTATCTATCTATCATCTATCTATCCATCCATCCTAGTTGGTTAGAGCAGGCATGGCCAAACTTGGCCCTCCAGCTTTTTTGGGACTACAATTCCCATCATCCCTGACCACTGGTCCTGTTAGCTAGGGATGAGGATGACGGGAGTTGTAGTCCCAAAACAGCTGGAGGGCTGAGTTTGCCTATGCCTGGGTTAGAGCATGGTGCTTATAACACCAGGGTTGCAGGTTCTATCTCTGTGTGGGATGGCTGCATATTCCTGCACTGCAGGTGGTTGGACTGGATGATTCTTAGGGTCCAACTCTACAACCCTATGATTCTATAGTGAAATACCTGTGCTCAGTGTGTTTCAGGACCCGTGGGATGTATAGGGCAGTGGAGCCACAGGATGCTGAATGTGTCAGTGGTTGTGGTCCAAGAAATAGAAAGGGGGAAGAAGACCTGCGTGCATTCCAAACATCCTATATGTACTATCCTTAGCAGGTGGGTATGATTTTCAACTACCCCCAGACCTGACCCCTTTTAATGTTTTTAGAGCAAAGGTTTCTGGAGGGTGGGAGAGTTTTTAACAGCTGTCCTTTCCTTTGAACCTCTGAATCTTCAGATGAGTAGAGCCCTGAACTCAGCACTTCTATTAGGGAGTGAAAATCCACTACAATATGCTCACTTGCAGAAAGCAAATTTAAAGTGGATCAATGCAAGAAGAATTTCCAAGCAGAAAGGCTGAAACAGGAGCACTGTTGAGAAAGAAACAAGATTTAGCTAAAGGAAGTGAATCAGAAACAAAATATGCATTATGCTATGAATGTGCAAAATGCCTTCCACCGGGAAAACATCCACCTCTTTTGTTACTGCAGAATTTGTCCTTTATTAAAATCTATGGCATGCAAGTACAAGTGGCATTAACTAGAGATAGGAAGGACAAAGGATAAAAGGAAAAAGTGAATTGGTGCTGTGCATTAGATGAAATTTTGCTTATCAAACATGAAACCAGACTATTGCTTTGGGTTGGGAGGTACTTAGTATCAGGGACAGAAATTTAGCATACAGAGTAGTTGTCTAAGAATCTTATACCAACGCAGGCAGAACCTACAGAGGTTTCTACAGAGAATTCCAAATTATTCTGAAATTCAATGCCACTGGAAAACATCTCGTGGAATTGCAACAACAGACCAGCGTAGAATTCTGATGGCGGATGCTGCATTAATAACACAGTACCTAGCACGTCCATGGCAAAGCCCTACAGGGTCATATAGCTTTGGAGACCACCTCAGGTTATTGAATTTCATCAGAATGATGCATAAGTGCACCAGACCTGTTCTAACAGGGCTAAAAAGTCTAAATAAGTCAAGAATATAGCTGATATGGGCTTGGAACAAGATAATTGCAACAGTGTCCCACTTTTGAAAAAGTACTGTAAAGTGTAAATCCAAGGATATACACACACTTTCTTCTTTGGAAACCCGAGTAGGCAGAGCATTTTTATTTTATCATATGCAAACAAACAGAGGCAGGTATACAATGTCTGAAAAGTTCTATACGGATTAATCCATATCTTCACTTGGTCACAAATGTCCAATAGGCAAGTACAAAAAGCCCCTGGCGAATTCTGAACGCTGCTCCCAAGTACTTTGGGCTCACCCACTGGGATATGCAGCAGCTTAGTGTTTTCTCAAGGGTCTATCAAGTGTTTAGTGGCACTTGTCTGGAAGCAGTAACCATTGTTTCAACAATGGTTGAAATTGTGACCTATTAAACATAGCTTTATACTTTTAGGTAGGAATATGCCCTTTTCTTTAATTGCATTGTGAATTCTGACGTATACAAAATAGCTTAGAAGTACAGTAGTGTGTGTGTGTGTGTGTATAACAAAAAGAGAGGTATAGAACAGTCAGAATCCAGCCTTCAACTGTTTGCCTTCAAGAAAATTGGTTTTATGTGTTTCTTGTTTCTGAACTATATTTATTGTAAAGCCTGACAAGAGCTGGTTACTATTTGTGCACAGCGACAAATAGAAATGTACAGATTGTGATGAGACATAGCTTGAAAACAGGTGTTCACAGAATGTATTTTCTACTTCTCCTCCTCATATATGGTGTTTCCCTGATGCACAAGGTCTTTAGGTAACTAGTTGGGGTTTTGATTTCACTTGCACAAACATGAGCAACCCACAGAACCTCTACAAGTAGGCCCTGTTTAGGTTCCCTACAGCTAGTACCTTGCCAGAACTATAGAGAATGAGAAAAAGACAATCTGTTTCAACACCCTCTTTGAAAAGGCACAAATGCAGTCAAGCAAAGCAGTTACAGCTCCCATCACTGAAAACTGTAAGATTCTAGGAACGTCCTCAGAAAGCACATTTAGAGGGCAATCGGCGACACACTCCGGGTGAATCAAGCAAACTGGCTTTACATGACAGCACACAACCTAAGTGAATCTTAACCAGCCTGTGTAAGTTAGAAGTGGCAAACACTCTACAGAACAAATGTGAAAGTCTAAACTAGCATTAACATAGAAGTTTCTTGCATGACCTTTGTGTTTACATGTAGTACTGTAGATAAAAGTATCAAGCATTTATTGCACTCATTAGCATACTGGCAAACCTGAACGAACACACAGCCAGATGATTCAGACATTTATCTTACAGGCCAGGAAATTGTCTGACTGACCACCCCTGTACAACACATGTAGAATATACTTTAGGGTATAATTTGCACTGAATATATCTGATGTGCATCATGGAAATTGGTTGTAGAGATGTTGGTTATTTGCTCATTAACCTTTATTACCTTTATTGGGGGCAACCCACTCAGATGGGTGGGGTATAAATTATTATTATTACAAAACTGATGGTTGCCTTTTAGCTCTAGGCAGTTTCCAAGGGGGTGGGGGTGGGGATTACCTGACCTGGGTATGTTACTGAAGCTTGTCTGTGTGTCTACAAATTAGTTTTAACAAGGTATTGTTTATTTGGTATTGTTTCTCAATCATCTCCTGTTTCTCTTGACCTAGGAATCTGGATTCAGTAACAGATTGCTGACAGCATCATAGTAATGCCCCCTTGTTTTAAATGCCAGACAGTGCTTTATATTGCTGCACACTAAGGGTGCATACTAAGACCAAACACTCATCTAATGGTGGTTTGTAATTCATTCATTCATTCAGCTGTCCGTCCTATTGTGGATGCTTTCACGAACCCCATCATCTTTGTCCCCAGCCTGATTTTTTTTTTTGTTTGGCTACTTCTGCATGGAATATACAGCTTGACTCAAGGGATAGGCTAGGCTAGGTAGCCTGCACTCGGCACTCTGGAACGGCTGCATTACCATATGGCTGGAAGCACTTTCTTTGCTAAGTATATCAGTGGGATAAAAATTAAAGGAGACACCAATTACCAACTCTGATCTCAAAAGCTGCAGATAAGACCAATCACCCCTTAAGGGTGATATTAAAACTCACTCTACTGAATATAAAGCATTAAAGAAGATGGCCTTTAGACAGACACTGAAAATGAGGGTGGCATTAGCCTGCATTATTCCGATCAGCATAGCCAACAAATCCAATCCTCCGAAGAAATGCTATTAGTGTCACCAAAAAAGAAAAAAAAGGGGGGGGGCTTTGTGCAAAGTCCCTGAAGGAAAAGAAGCAACTAATGTCATTAATGCGTTAACAGCCTCTGGTCACTTAACAGAGTGGTTTTAATAGGCTCTAGAGGGGAAACACGTCCAGCCCTTTTCAGCCAAAGGGAAGGTTAGAGCTGGGTGTGGGTTTTGAAGATAGTGGGTTGGAATCCTTGGGGATTTGCCTGCCTTGTTGTATATTTGCAAATGTCCTTTTAATAAAGCAAATGATGGCTAACTACAATTAAGTACCAAAGGTGGCTCTTTTAACAAGCACATGCCATTGCACTGATAGGTTTAATTACACTATAAAGCTCACCGGAAAACACTTCAGGAAAAAGATATAGGGGCATCAAGCTTTGCAAAATTAGTGTATAACAAATCACTGGTGATTTCAGCTTCCTGTCATGAGTATGCTGCTGCATTTAAATTCCGAGTCTCTTTAAGAAACTGGATTTTTGCTCACTAAGAAATTTTAAAAGCTCTTTGTGTTAAGAACTTTCCCTTGAACTATTTCCACACAGGAAAAAAAAACCTTGTCTGTAAAATATTTGAAGGACCAGGCTCAGTCATGTTTAACTATTAACACTAGAGGGCAAAACAAAATCTTAGTATTTGGTAAAGTAACCCTCAGAAGCGGGAAACAAATTAATATTTTAAAATACAAAGTGCAGGTGTTAGAAATTTCTTTGCTTACAAAGCACACTGAAGTCACCTGCAGTATGGTTTCTGGGGATGTTATTTCGTTTAGTCCCAATGTATTTATTTATATTTTTTAGGTTTGTGAAGAAGTAGGTTGGTATAGAGCAGGGGAGGGGAATTTGTTGCTGGGCTGATGTTGCTGAAATGCACCTTGGACTCTTAGCCATTCTGGTTTGGGCTAATGGCAGGTTTAGTCCAACAGCATCTGAAGGGCCACAGGTTCCCCATCCATGGGATGCAAATCACTTAAGGGAACCACATTGCCTACTCCTGTCATAGTTGAGTATTTCAAATTCCCAGGTACCAGTAGGTAAGGTGCCCAGGCAACTGGTTATTATTATTTTTTTCAAGCTCCAAGCAACGCTTTCTCTTCAGTGCACACGGCATCCACCTTTTCCTCCTTTGGAAGTGACAATGTGTTATGTCAGATGCATCTACAACTTATAACTGGGTAATGGTTTCTGACATTTATGTATCGTGAAGTGGCTACATATTTCTCCATTCTCACGTCCCTGACAGCTCACGAAATTTCCTTGTCAGAATCTGCTACTTCCTTGCAAGGGTGGAAAGGTCTGATGAATGAGGAGACCCTCTAGGAAGGTGACGTAGGAGAATCACTTGAAGGTTTGAAGAGGCAGTAAAAGTATCTGACAAGGATAGGCCTAAGAACACCAGAAGTGATGCATGAAGCAAAAGGTTTCTGACCCAGAGTATCTTTGTTCAGGCCTTTGGTTTTATGGTTTGGTCTTTTAAAAGGATAACACTGAGTTCACGTAAGCCAAAAGAAGAAGAAACCCCAGGAAGTTGGTTGTAACTGCTAGTAGTCACCTACCAGTTTTTTAACCACCCTGTCTCCAAGTGCAGATATGGAAGGCAGAGATGATGATGATGATGATGATGATGAGAATAATAATAATAATAATAATTTATACCACGCCCATCTGGATGGGTTTCCCCAGCCACTCTGGGCGGCTTCCAACAGAATATTAAAATACAATAGTCTATTAAACATTAAAAGCTTCCCGAAACAGGGCTGCCTTCAGATGTCTTCTAAAAGTCTGGTAGTTGTTGTTCTCTTTGACATCTGGTGGGAGGGCATTCCATAGGGCAGGTGCCACTACTGAGAAGGCCCTCTGTCTGGTTCCCTGTAACTTGGCTTCTCGCAGCGAGGGAACCGCCAGAAGGCCCTCGGCACTGGACCTCAGAGAGAAGGCAGAGAATGAGAGAGCAAGATGGTTTCCAGAGGGATAGCCATGTTAGTCTGTTTCAGAAAAGAAACCAAACCAAATCAAAGAGGCTAATAGCGCTTTAGTGCATGGGACCATTTTAATACCTTGCTTGTCCACAAGACCTTTCAGAACAGAAAGGGCTCAGGGTTGCCGATGTGCACTTACCCCATGCTGCCAGGCAATATCCTTGGCAGTGGAGAGCAAAGCACAGGTACAAACATGGGCAAGCTATGGTGGGAAATTTGGGTAGTTAAATCTGCTTGGCTCCTTTCAGCCCAGCAAAAACACCTGTCAGTCCCAAGTCCAACTTAAGAAACAAGTCTATCCTTCAGCTCTGAGCCTAGCTCAGGGCAAAAAGGTGGCTTAGCATGCTCACCTGCTACCTAAGCCAGCTCCAGGCTTTTGGGGCCATAGACTAAGGTGCCTTTAGCTGCCCTTTAACTCCTTTCCAAAGTGCCAGGGTCTCCTTCCTTTCCCTCTCCCACTGAGCCTAAATCTGCCCAGCTGCCCAGGATGAGGACACAAGAAGCTGCTTCTCCATCTCTTCACTCTTGTCACTGCTTCGATGTTCAGAGGGGGCAGGTGAATAGGCAGGAGGCTGTGGGGGTTAACAGTTGGTTGCCTGCATGAATACTGGCCTCTGCAGGTACCCAGTGGTGTCCACTCACAGCTCTGGCCTTTGGGGCTGAAGGGTGCAGAAAGTAAGATCCCCACTAACTTCAGCTTCAAATACAATATGGGAAATGGGCCAAGGCAGGAATTCTCAGATCTTCTGCTCTGAGGCCTCTCTTGAGACACCTGAAAATTACTGAGGCCCACCAGTCACAAAACAGTTGCAGATGGAGCTGGAGTTAGGCGTAATTAGCTGGCAAGTACTGACATAATTTTTCTACTGTTATCTAACCCACTTTTGGAAATGGGAAACTTAAAAGGAGAGCGAGAGAGCGCGCGCGCCAAGACATTTTCGTTCGGGAAATACTGTACACAAATGCTACAGATTTGGAGGTTGTGAAAAAGTTGCAAAGTATTCCTACTCATTAGAGCTCCGCCCGTTCTTTCAGACAGTACTAACTCGCCTGGACCTTGTAGCGAGCGAGCGCCTTGAAATGCAAGGCTGGCACGTTAACTTGCGAAGTCCTGTAAGGGCTTAAGCCCTTTTGCTTGCTTAGAATTGCAACAAGCAGCCTTGCTCTTTTCGTGAAGTTTGCTTTCTCTCAACTCCGCCCGGTTTTCCTACCCTCTTCTTTAGCTCTTGCTTTGAGAGGCTCGCAATGAAAATAATATGCGCGCGCTCTGCCTTTATCACTTTCGCTTTCCAACTTGTCTTGGAAAGCCGGCCGCAAAACCTGCATTCAGGAGAGGGGCTGCGGAGGCGGAGGAGAACGGCACGGGGGGGGGGCTCGTTGCTTTAGCGGATGTTACAGCGCATGCTCAAGCCTACACGTATCAGGCCGGGCAGCAGCAGCGGCTCTTGTTGCGCGCAGCCTGCTAGCGCTGAGCAGGGGACTTACGCGCTCCGGCTCGTTCATGCTCAGCTCCGCGGGCCTCGCTCTCCGCCGATCCGCCACCAGGTTCATGGCCACTTGACAGTCCGTTTCTCTCACTGCGCGCTCGGTCCCTTCGCGCCGCTTCTCGTGGGGCTGCGCGCCTGGCGCTCCACCCCTTTCCTTTTCGTAGCCAATCCTCCTAATCTGGCCGGCGAAGGATAGAGCGGCCTCCGCGCGTGTCTTTCTCCTTGCAAGGCCCGGCTGATAGAGCCCAGAGCTGTTTGGTGCAAGTTTACGATGGCCAGATGTAACGATACAGGAAGTAATGCAGTGATCGATCCGTGAGAAAAATACAAGCAGGGCTCAGGGCTTCTGCAGCGAATCGGGTTATTATTATTCCCCTCCCCCGCAAGATTTTTTAAACGACCTTTTTTAGTTACTGAAAAAACATCTAACCCCTCCTTTCAAATTCAGTGAGGCGAAGTATCGGAGCACACTGTACTTTGAAAGGATGCTTTGGCAGAAACTTCCTAATCGTTCTGGTAATCACTCGCAAATTAACCTGCTGTCAAAGACTTTGAGTCTATAGCAGCAGAAATGGTTTGTTTCTGCATTGAAATAACCACCTCTCTTGGAAAGTTTTATTAATTTTATAAACTATTTCAGCACAACCCATATCCGTTTTACAAAGGTAGATGGGGACTTCTTGGCACAACAAGATTCCCTGAAGGAGATGAGCTTCGTCATGTGTGGTCCAAAGCAGTTTATTTCTTACCATTGTAAGCACGGAGTGCATTCAACCAGTTTGTGTTTTCCTTCTAATGAATCAACCTCTGATATAGAATGATGAGGAGCATAAGCTCTTGGGTCATGTGGGAAAGAGTGTTATATGTGCTAGTATTAGTCTTAAATTACCCTGCCCTGTCATAGTAACCCAGACGGATAAGTGCAAGTAGATAAATAGGTACCGCTCTGGCTGGAAGGTAAACGGCGTTTCCGTGCGCTGCTCTGGTTCGCCAGAAGCGGCTTAGTCATGCTGGCCACATGACCCGGAAGCTGTATGCTGGCTCCCTTGGCCAATAAAGTGAGATGAGCGCCGCAACCCCAGAGTCGGTCACAACTGGACCTAATGGTCAGGGGTCCCTTTACCTTTACTTTACCCTGCCCTGTCATAGTAACCCAGATGGATAATAATTATTAAAAGAATACTCCGTTATCCAGATGATGGTGATGATAATTTGTTAAGATTGTATACTGCCATTCATCTGTAGATCTCTGGGTGCTCCACAGCACAACAATACAAGATAAAAACACAAGGTCCATGCAGATTCCAAGTAGGTTTTGATCCACCTCCTCATAGGAACTTGTGAACTTGGAGGTCCTGGAAATAAGCCTCTTGTAGTTTTTAGGAACTTTTGTGGACTTAATGAAAATGCCAGCTTAGAACTGAAAATACCAGGAGTTCTAGGCAAGACATATAGGCCTATGATGGAGAGGTAGGTCTTCATACCATCTTTGATGTCTGCATTCTCTTAGAGAACATTCTGCCCAACAACTAGTAGTACAGTGGTACCTTGGGTTACAGACGCTTCAAGTTACAGACTCCGATAACCCAGAAATAAGATCATGGGTTAAGAACTTTGCTTCAGGATGAGAACAGAAATCGCGCGGTGGTGGTGCGACAGCAGCAGGAGGCCCCATTAGCTAAAGTGGTACCTCAGGTTAAGAACGGACCTCCAGAACGAATTAAATTCTTAACCTGAGGTACCACTGTAGTTGGTTTCCATTGACTTTTCTACTTGGTGCCCCAACCAAAATTAATCTTCAGCTTTGTTAATATACCATAAAAACAGTCTAGATTTTCTTTATTCTTGTTTTATACCTACCAAGGAACCTGTGTGTTTTGCCTAAGTTTGGAGACAGGTATGGGTAACTAGATTTTACATTTTCAAAAAGGTGGTTCAATCATTGCTTCTTCTTTGCCATAGACCTAGGTGCACCCCCAAACCAGCATAACAGGTAGGAGAGTCTCATTTGAATGTCTGCTATCTTGTAGCATATCCCATCTTTAGACTGTCTAAATGAAGACTCCATAGCTTCAGCATTAGCCAGTTCCTCCCGCTCTTGCCTTGTTTACCAAAGCCTGATGAAGGATTCCAAAAAACTTGGAAAAATTGCACGGTATTTTGTGACACATTTGTTGGCCTGAAATATTGCCCTATGTGGCTTTTGGAATTCATTTGTTTTATATATTTATTCAGGAACCTGTTAAGAACCTTCAAATGTAGAATGGTTATCTAGTCTTTGTTGTCCTCTAGCATGCGTGGTGTTACTGACTCTGTGACATCCTCTACGGCCCAAGTGTTTAGTAGAGACCATGTAGCCAGACACAACCTCAGCTGTATGGCTGGCCAAATCCTCATACATTTCGGTGTTTCTGGAGTCCAGCAGTTACTCCATTGCAGACTGTGGTTCACTACTAGATGAAGTTTAAAATCACAACTGTTTGGGAATAAATAAATAGTCTTCTTTTCACAGATACTAGATATCTGCAGTTCCCTGGAGCACCAAGTGTGACACACACACACACACACACACACACACACACACGTCTGTTGCTATTCCTGTTTCATAATAGTGTGTTACTAATATGCAGCTCAGCAGCAGTATCTGTAGGTTTCAGCTCTGATCAATAATGATGTTTAGATAACATCCCTTGAGGTTTTAAGCATTTCTCCAACGAGAACACAAGCTATGGTTGTCGTTTCTAGGGATGGTTTTTTATTTTTAAAGATCTGTGGATTGTAGTCTCCTATACTTAAAAAAAAAAAACCACAAGAGAATATTTACAAGTCACAGGGACACTCAAGATTTATAAATTAAGACCCCACCCAACAGATTTTAGTAGGCAAAAATAATCTTGCTGACACATAGTGTAAACAGTCTATGTGTTGTAATGGACTCCACTAAAGGTGTTTTCTTGATCAGATCATTTCCCCAAGTCAGGCATGTTACTCTACACAATTGAACGGAAGGCTCACGGTACTCATGACAGGGCAGTTTCATGACAGGAAATATGACAGGAAACAGAAGGGTTAAGTAAAATTTTATGGCACTGTACCAGAGTCAGCATTTTGAGAACTAAAACAATTGCAGTTCTCCCATTGTCTCGGTGGTAGGGCACATGGCTATGCATGCAAATAGTCTCGGGTTTAATGCCAGGTGTCTCCAGGTAGAGGTGGGCTAGACTCCTGCATGGAACCCTGGAGTGCTGCTGGTCAGTGTAGAGCAGGGTTTCCCAAACTTGGGTCTCCAGCTGTTTCTGGACTACCGTTCCCATCATCCCTGACCACTGGTCCTGCTAGCTAGGGAAGATGGGAGTTGTAGTCCAAAAACATCTGGAGACCCAAGTTTGGCAAACCCTGGTGCAGAGTCTTGCCCAAGGCAACCCAAACTGGTAAATATTTTGAGAAGGCCCTAGAGCAGGCATGGCCAAACTTGGCCCTCCAGATGTTTTGGGACTACAACTCCCATCATCCCTAGCTAACAGGACCAGTGGTCAGGGATGATGGGAACTATAGTCCCAAAACAGCTGGAGGGCCAAGTTTGGCCATGGCTGCCCTAGAGGATTGGGAAATGCAGATATTTTATCACCATCATAACTTTTTTGTTATTTTATGTCAAAAGTCAGTCCCCTCCTGTTGAAAGTAGTCTGTGTAACAGAATTGCTCAGTTCCAGAATATGATACAATTACTCTATGGCAACTTGGGGGCAAGTAATATTGAAACAGTGTCTGAATGGTTGCCTCCCATCATTAGTAATACTTAGCATTTGCAAAGTGCTTTCGTGTGTTCGAAGTTCTTCACTTAATTGCCTAGCGGTAATCCTTACTATGAAAAGTAGGTCAGTGTTATTATCATCATCACCCATATTGCAAATGGAGAGATGAAGCTGAGAGAGACGGGCTTGCCTAAGGACACATAGTGAATTCATCGCAGAGGTGTAGTTCTATGTATGTTTAGTCAGAAGTATGTCCCAGGGTTCGCTGGGACTTATTCTCTTGAGGTGATTTTGTGTTCATAGAGGTGTAACCTTTCAGAGGTCTACTCAGAAGCAACCACTACTGAGTTCACTGGGACTTATTCCCAGGAAAGTTGGTGTTGGATTGTATGCTTATGTATTATGAGAAATGTTATTATTAACGAATATGGCTAAATAAGGCCACAATATTGTTTTAATAATGCTCAGTGTCTGTAGCAGTCCTTTCCAATTTTGTCGGGGCTTTTCTGTATAATACAATGATATAACTGACATCTGCAGAACAGGTTGTCATGGAAACGATGTAGCTCATTTAAACATGCATTTACTTTGTCTGGTGGTTGACCAAAGACAATGGGGGCAGTGGTGGGGTGGGAGATTTCTGCATTAATGGTGAAACAAAATCCATCTTCCACTAGTCTGGATTCTAATCTGGATTAGAAATAGTTTTTGCAGGATTTGCCCTGAGAGGGCTTGTTGGAACATTGGCAGAAGCAAGTTAGAGTAAATAGCACTCTTCCGACCCAAACTGAGTATCAGTCCAGGGAGGCCTCCAAGTCACATGAAGTTCTATCAGCCTTTGGCAATGGTTGACTGTGATTTGAATTCTAGTGCTATTGATGTTAGATGTATAATAGGCTCACAAGTAGTTCTGAAGATAAAAGACCATCTCTAAGACTGTAGTCCTATACATAGTTGTCTGGGAGTAAGTGCCATTGAACGCAACAGGACTTAATTCTGAGCAGACATAGCTAAGATTTCATTGTAAGGTAGAGTCTCACTTATCTTTCATGGTGGCTTGAATAACAGCCTGGATAGCTCAGTTGGATAGGGCATGGTGCTGATATTGCCAAGGTTGCAGGTTTGATTCCTGTATGGGACAGCTGCATATTCCTGCATTGTGGGGGGTTGGACTTGATGATCCTCAGGGTCTTTTCCAACTCTATATGATTCAATGAGTCTTATTATTCTAGTTTACAGCATGATCTATGCTGCAATCTTATGCCATTTACCAGGCAGTAAACCCTATTTAATTTAATGGGACTTCTGACCATAGGTGTGGTTAGAACTGTGGCCCTAGTCTCATTAAACTATAACAAGTGTGAAGAACCTTTGGCCCTCCAGATGTTGTTGAACTACAATGCTCATCAGCCCTAGCAGGCCTGGTCAATAACCGGGATAATGGGAAATGTAGTTCAGCAACATCTGGTAGGCAAAGATTCCCCACAACTTGGCTATACCAATGTATGCCAACAGATATAATGGGATATACCTGACCGTTACAAACAGAAGGTATACTTTTGCTGAAGAAAGTTGCATCAAACACAACACAAAATTAGTATGATAAGTCTCAGTGTAACACTGTTCAGAATATTTTTATGGATATAAATTTACAGGAGGTTATTTTTTCTGTGCTATTACTGATTTTCCCCCATTCTTTGTGTTGGTAACCTGCATCTGTCTTCTCATTTACAAAAGAAATGCAAATGCACTATTAAAAACACAGTGTAAAAAGTTTGGCTATACTTAGAGAATAGTGCTAACTTTATACCCCACACCTAATTTCCTGGCCAGCTAATAATAAAAACAAAAAGCTTTAACAACAATGTATAGCCACTCATCTTCAGAGGGTGTTGATGCCATCTACAGACAAGCAGCTATCTTTACAACTCACACTTGTAAAAATACTCATTTCTAATAAATATTGTAATGGCTTAATTAAACCGTGGATTTATTTACTGGAAAAATAAAGAACGATTAAGATGCATTTTCTTTAGAAATATTAGGAGGTCAAAGAATCTAAGATATTATAACTCAAATATTTGATGAAAATGTTGCATAGCAAATGAAATCAGCATTTTTCTCACTTTTGGACATCTGGTGAAGCTTGCCTGTTAGTCTTATATGAAATCTTGTAGACTTTCATCCGACTTTTTGCCTTATATTCTTTTCTTATGTTAACTCCATATTCATTTGCTTTCTCCTTGCTTTTCCTGGGCTTGTTGGCATTCGGCAGCAGCTACAGCAGAGAATTATCAAGGCAGTTGGGGCAGCGGCACTAAATATTTAGCTGGCTTTTTTTGCAGTTACACTCTTACTTTGCCCTCTTCTGAATGCAGCCTTGTACTTTCCTGCTAAGACCACTCCCCTTCCTGGGGGGGGGTGGAGTTGTGGGCGGGCATCTGGGACCTCACTGGGACCCGATAGGGGCGGAGTGGTGCCGCCCGCATCATCGGGACTCCCAGCCGCATCATACCCCCCGGCTGGCCAATCGGGTTAGCTGGGGGCGTGGCTGCTGCCATTTAAATCACGGCGCGGCTGGGGGGCGGCCTCCTTTCACCACCTTCTTCGGATCACCCAGCCCACCCACCCTCTTTTTATGCGTTGCTTGACTTTGGCCTTGCTATGGACTAATGTCAGTCACCTTATTGTTGAGGCCAGGTAGGAATTTTTCCACTAGGCAAACTGGCACCAGCCATTTGGTTTTCGCCTACCTTGTAGCAATTGTCACAACTTTGTAAGGTTAGGCATTGGGTAAGCATGGTTCATGGGAGGGGAGGTTGTTGCCTCCACCTGCCCCTCCTCGTTAAGGGTATATTGTTAAAGGGATCCGGGGGTGTGGATCCTGTCCAAAACCAGGGCATGGGCTAGGGCCAAAGCCTGGGCATGGGCTAGGACCACAGCCCCATTGGGGAGCCTGGGGGTGCTCTTAATTGGTGTATATCATAGGACACCCCCTATCGGTGGTTGACCCTTAAGAGACTTCCTGTGGGCATGCAGGAGTCAGGATATAGTCTGGTTTCACCCAATGCCTAAGCCAAACCGCTCACATCTGTAACCAATAAAGTTGTGGCCTTATTTATCCCATTAACTCAAAATATTTGCACCTGTGTTTATTATCTAATGGGAACTTCGGGCCCTGGGGCCTCGCCACACAAAAAAGTTTTAGTCCCCTTATCTTACTTAGAGGTTTAATTTATTCAGGTAACCATGTTCTTTTCTGTAAGCAATCTTTACTTGCTTGTGTCTTTATCCCCCCAATTGAGGACAAAGGAAAAATTACAAGGGTATCTTCACTTTCTGGTGAGCCTTGTTTGAGCTCAGGCAAAGAGATCACCAAACTTCTCACTGTGCATTCTGCCTTGGTCAGAAAATGGATCTCACATAAGTAAAGGGAAGCTCATTAACATTCATAAATTTTAGACATTTTGGCACCTGAGGTCTCCTCCCTGGTAGGGAAGAATGGATGAGGGGAAATCCTCATCAGGATCAAGGGGGAAAAAATTGATATTGGAATCTGCTGCCCTGGAGTATCCTACTGCTTGAGGCAGTTTCCTCACCTTGCCTCATGGGTGAACTGGCCCTGATAGATTTTATATCCTCTTCTTGTAAGTTTGTGGCTGGTTTAATTAGAATAGCTTTCCCTTCTTTTACTGCAGTGTTTCCCAAGCTTGGGCCTCCAGATATTTTTAGACTACAACCCTTATCATCCCTGACCACTGCTCCTGCTAGCTTGGGGTGATGGGAGTTGTAGTCCAAAAACAGCTGGAGACCCAAGTTTGAGAAACACTGCTTTACTGGCTTTGTAGAGTTATCTTGTGTGTATGTAAATATAAAGTAAAAAAGGGGAGAGTGACATTCCAGTTGTAAACACATATGTGATAACTTACTTCATTTGAATTTAGTTCCAAGTAGGTGTATGAGGGGGATTGTAACCTGGTTATGGATTTACTGAATGTGGGATGTGGCTCAAAATCAAGATAAACACTTGCAGCATGCTTCAATTATAAAAAGCTATACATGCTTATAAACACTAGATATTGGATAAGTAGGTTAAATACAAAAGTAATCTTCGACAAATAAAACATGGCATTTTGAAAACATTAATTAAATTCCAGCATTTGCTGCCTTCAAACGCATATACTCAAAACAGTAAGTTATTTTCGAAGTGGTTTGTATACTAGCATATTATCAGCAACTGGAAAATGCACAATATGTTTCTGGCAAAATATTATGAAAATACTTTGTTCATAAACGAACTCCCCAACCCAATTAATATATGAGCTCCCAAACCCAATTAATACATAATAAGCAGTGCTGAGGCTCCCCACAGTACTATAATTTCCCAGAACTGGAGGAGGGTGGGTTACCAGAAAATTGGTGGTGGTGATAGAGAGGTTTTAAGGTATTCCTTTAAGACATTTGGCTACATTTTTATGTATTTTATTATAGAGCAATGGAGAAATAAAATTTATGTATGAAATTTAACCTTGTGTTTGCCTTGAATTCATTTTAATGTGTTTTCCCTTGACTTCAGTCTTTCCTTCCCCTTGTGACCTGGAAAGATGTGTCCCTCGTCCACTGCGATGACTTTGACTGGCTCTGTGTGTGAGGCAGGCAGTTTTAAGGCCAAAGAGCTTAAAGAAGTAAATCCTATTTTCCTCCTTCAGATAAAAATAGTGGTTCCAATGGGAGTACAGAATTCTGTTTAACGGTGCTAATTTTTAATGGGGGAATTTCTCCTGTAAATACAATGAAATAAAAACTGAAATGGTCAGGAATGTGTTTTTTGACAGGTTCAGTAATTCTCCCTCCCTAATATGATATGTATAATATGAGGTCTCCATAAATAATTTGTGATGCTTTTTGAGCTATTGCTGATGAGATATGGTACATTCTGATGATAAGGACCGTAAGCCTAAAAACCAGTTACAAGTGACCAATCCGTAGGAACTCCAATTGGAATACTCATGAGCAAGTCAGTACAGAATAGGAGATGGGCCATGTGGTCCTCAGTATCTTTTTTACCTCTTAACAACTAAACAACAACAACAATGTTTTGCCCTAGAGTTAATATGGATTTTGCAATCGGCTTCCTTTTGACTTAAGGTGAGTACCTGCACATCTGGAAACTTTGGTTTCTGTACTCAAAAAGCTGTGCTCGCTGCTGCCCTGTTCACTTCAGTGGGGCTCGTATTGGCTGAGCGGTTGGAGGATTATACTTGTCTGGGAGGTTTGCCAGATTAATTTGGCCTGCTGCCTGTTGTTCAATCTGGAGCTACTGAAGCCCTCGGTTTCTCTGGGACCCTGCTGCCAGATATTCCATATGGGATGCCCAGAAATATAGCCTAACATTAGGGAGATTTAGTTCTCCCATGTCTCGATGGGCCTATACATTTTTAATGACAATTCTTGTTTTTTGCCTACCAAATGAACCTTGAAAAGGTCTTGTGGAGCTTATTAAAGTGTGAGGTTTTAAATTCTCTGAAACAGTTGTAGTTGATATAAGAGACTAGGGAGGGTATTTATTTTAGGAAGCGGTATTCTTTCCATAATTGGTGCAGGGAGATTCATCCACCTATGCAGATGATCCTTAACATTCAGTGGCATCAGGTTTGTACTTGGTTGTTGAATGGCTTCATTAGCATCTTAAAACTAGAATAAGGACATGTAGTGTTAAGGGCTTAAGCAGGTTTCTTAGTCATAGATGTGGTGTGCTAAAAGAAACTGCAGGAGCAGAGCAAAACAGAGGGTGTTTGTTTTTTGCTATTTGCTAGACCCTGCAGTCTGATGCACACAGCGCTGATGTTGGTGCAAGTTATTTGCATGTAATGGCACAACCCAGCAAAAGGAACCACCCATGTAACTGGGGCTTCCCTCTGATTGATTATGCAAAGCAAAAGTTTCCCTATGGCCACAGAGCTTTCCAAGTCCATAGCCAGCAAAATATGCAAACTCCATATATTTTGCAGCTGCTTCCCTTTTCTTCTGCTGCCTCCCAGTCTCGTACCCCTGCTCTGTTCCTCTATTCTCAGTTGACATCCTCAGAGATTGCTTTGCATGCACAAGGAAACAGACAAGAAGAATAGGTGTGGCCTTCTTCTAAAATTTAGGCCTGTAATAAACGACAATGTTTTCTACACAAGCAAGTTCAGGACGTATTTTGGAGGGAAAGGTCATAGCTCCGTGGTAGAGCATTGCTTGCTTGCATGGTTCAGTCCTTGGCACCTCCAGCTAGGGATAGGGATGTCTCCTGTCTGAAACACTGGAAAGCCACTGCTTGAAAGGTAGACAGGACAGAGCTACGTGGATCAATGGTCTGATTCATGGTCCACACTTCTGTCTGTCCTGCCACTTCTCCCCAGGAAAATCTGCTCTTTACTGCTGAATTGGAACAAACGCCAATCTGGTTTTCTACATCAATCTTTGAGGAAAGAATGTGCTTTAAATCTATAGTTTGTACACAGCCTGGGACTTGCACAGCAACAAAGCTCATTGGATGACCTTTTGATACAGTATAAGGCAGCTTCCTCTGTTCCTAATTTAATGAATTATGGTGGGAGCAGTTTAAAGAGAAACTGGTACATGTGCTGGCTTTTCTTTGGAATCCTTAGATTTAACTTAAATTTATTGCTACAAATTGCTTTCAGCCACTAAAACAGGATTGCTTACACTTGAGTAGATTTAAGCTTATTTCAATCAAATGGGAGTGGTTGTGCTTCTGAGTGATGAGTTTAGGTGAGCTGTATTTCTAAACATTACCCCTCCCCTTTCCCTCAAGGCTCTTATAATTTTAACAGATGCATGCTAAGCAAATTCAACAAGTGAAACTTATCTCAAAACTGCACTTCCATTTTGGGAAAGCTTCTCTGTTGCCTTTTTTATGTTCAAGACAATCCTACTGTGTTTGAGTAGGAGCTAATATTAAGTCTCTGCTCTTGTTTTACAAAGCGTTGAACCCTGTACTCATCACAAATGGCAGGAAGAACAAGATTGTATATTTATTCCCCTTAACAATGCAGCCATGTTATGCTGAACATAGGATCAAACTACACAGCTGTATTCTTTCAGCACAACCCTATGGAGGTTTTCTTGAAAGGAAGGAAGTTCCACTTTCATGTAAATGTGTATGGGACGGCAGACTTGTACATGGTTACCTTGGAAGTGACTGAAATCAGTGTCACCTATTTCTGTGTTGATATGCATAGTATTGAGGTGCATTTTATACTGGATATAGCAGGCATACTTATGAGTAAGTTTGAAAAGAAGGTATGACTGTATGCATTTTTGTTTGTAATATCTACAACAGCTTAAAGCCTCACTGAAAGGAGTACAGTCATACCTCAGGTTAAGTACTTAATTCGTTCTGGAGGTCTGTTCTTAACCTGAAACTGTTCTTAACCTGAAGCACCTCTTTAGCTAATGGGGCCTCCTGCTGCCGCCGCACTGCCAGAGCACGATTTCTGTTCTCATCCTGAAGCAAAGTTCTTAACCTGAAGCACTATTTCTGGGTTAGCGGAGTCTGTAACCTGAAGCGTATGTAGCCTGAAGCGTATGTAACCTGAGGTACCACTGTATCAAATTGTGAAGTATGTCCCAATGAGCTGGGGTGCTGAAATTTGGGGTACATGTTATGAAGGTGTCCAAATATTATTATTATTATTATTATTATTATTATTATTATTATTAATAAATAAAATAAAATGGACTCTTGCACAACAATCCTTTCAAAATGGGGGGGGTGAGGAGCTATTGGTGCATCCCAAATGCTGTAGTCAAGCTACTTCTAGAAAAATGAAATTTGGTACAGTACTGTATTGCAAACAGGACTAGATATCGGAATGACCAGAAAATGCTAAAAAGAAGGCAATTGTATGTCTCTGTGAATTGAGGCCAGGAGATGCCCCATCTCTCATTTTCTAATTTAACCTTAAAGTTTCTTACTTGCCCCACACCCCCATAGGAAATAGTGGACCCATTAGTTTGTAGGAGGGCAGGGTGGTGTGGTGGGGGCGGGAATAGGCTTCAGAGAGTGAAATTATGGTCAAGTTACTTCCATGACACAGAAAGTGGAAACATCATTCACTCTCTGTCACAAGCAAAGTTATTATAAAATCCTGAACAGTAGAATGGAATGTACCCATCAATTCATATAGGAGCTGCCTGCTCAGCGTGATCTCCATTGCATCTGATCTAGGTGGACCAAGATCCGAGTCGGTGTTGGGCAGTTTCCTACGTTCTTCAGACTGGCTGGGTGTGGGTGTGTGCACACAACTGCAAACATGGATATATCCCGTGCACCAACATTAAAAGTCCCAGTAAAGTTTTAGTGGCATTTGCCTCTAAGCTATGCACTGCCTTAAGAACAAGGCGCGCTGGCTACACCTGCATAGGAGTTGTGGGCAGGCCGCTTTGGAACCGCAGGGCTTCATTTCTCGCTAAGCCGCATGCGCGGGATTTCAGCAAGTGTTCCCGAGGATGAATCGGCGGGTGAGGGGAAAAAAACAAAACAACAACAACCCTAGAGCATGCGCAGTGAGGCCGCCTTAGCGGAGGCGATAGGCTGGTAGGCGACATGTGCGTTTAGCACCTCCCAGCCCCCCTCCCTCTCTCCCTCCCTTGCTTGGCGGTGCCGCCGAGATCAGCACCAGCCATGGCGGCGGAAGGAGGAGCGGCAGCTCTGGCAGAAGCGGCGTCCGCCGACCAGTTCCGCGATCTGCTGCAGCAGCCGGGAAGGTACGTTGTTGCTGCCGCTGCCGCCTTCCCAGCTCGGCTCCGAGGCTGGCAAACAGCCAGGAAAAGGAGCCGCAGCCGAAACCGGCGGTGCAACAGCAGCAGCGCCCGCTGCCAGGCCGCCGCTCCGCATTCACACGTTCACTTGATGCGGGTGTCCATTCCGACGTTTTGGGCTGCTAAGCCGAATGGGGGCTTTCTCTCCAGCCAGCGTGGCTAGGAGTTCAGCCGTCGTTATCCCGCCTTGTGCGCTCCCTTTACCCTTCTCACGATCGAGAGGGTTGAAGGGTGGCAAGAGTTCTTCTCCTGTGCGGGAATAAATAAGGCTTCAAAGTCCTACTTCTGAGTAGACGAGCTTCGGGGGTCGTGGTCAACGCCGCCGCCGCCCTTCTGAAAGTAGGCTTAATTTGTGCGCAGTTTTACTTCCCAGAAGTGTGCGCTTTTAGGGTCCAGTCCATAATCGTGTGAAATATAAAAGCGCCTCTTGAGGACACGTGTGTATGGGGGCGGGAGCATGGTCTTGGCTCCCCCACAGGACAGAGGTTAAGGGAGCAGGTCAGATCACATAAATGACACTCCACCAGACTTAAGTGCTGATACTTTTTTAAAAAAGGGATCTGCACACTTTTCCTGATGTATGAGTGTCTTTGCAGGCCATAACTTTATAGTATTAGAATGCCCCCCCTTTTTTTACTATCCTGCCGAGTGTTGATAAAGGTGAGACAAAAGTTCTGCAGATGGCTTCCTTTGTGTGCTGAGTGCAATAGAAGGCTAGATTGCTATGTTGCTCTTCTGCCAGCTCATCCACTTGCCATCATGTATTTCTGGTTTGCCTGTGGCTATGAGACTAGTGTTTAAACACAAGGTTGATACCCATGTATGGGAGCGATTTACACACCCAACCAGGAGGGAAAGATGCCCCCGCCCTGTGATTGGGATTTCTCTTTCTCAAATAAAGGGGATTTAAAAACACTATGGATTTCTGCTAGCATGACCTGTGAAAAAGACCCAGCGTGTTGGAAAAGAAAGCCCCAGCCCTAGTTGTTACCAGCTTTTCTCTGCGGAACCTCTATGACTGCCAGGACCGTTATTTATCCATCTCATGTAATGATGGGGTATAATGGATTAATGTGAGGTGAATTAACAGGTTCAGTTTGTACCTTCTAGTGTGGTCCTACAGGGAATTGCTAGGTTGGAAATCTTCGCTATGCAATCTCCCACTGAGGGGCAACACATCATGGTTGTAAATTACCCGGAATATGTAAATGGGATATGTGGCAGTGAGTGAGAGTTGAATTTGGATCACTGCCTTGAGTAGAACCAGAAGGCAGGCCATGGGGAGCATTGGTTTGCCATATACTGTGATATGAGCAATCCTTGTGGCTGTGTACCAACTGTCTTCTCCCATTGTAGCAGAGGTGAGCAAACCAGTAACTTTTCAGTTCACCCTAGTTTCCCATTTTGTCTGAACCAGGAAACTATGGCTAACGGCTTTGTTCCAAAGCCAGGATATTAAGCCCCTTGTTCCAAAGCCAGGATATTAAGCCATGGTTTGAAATTGTTTTAAAATATTCTAATGCAATCAGAGGCAGTTAACTATAGTTTCTAGCTTCTGGTTAACAGAAAACTTCCTTCTTTCTCAGCTTGCTTGTGTAAAGGAAGATGTGCACACAGCTTGTTCATATCTTGGCTTTTTAAGCTGACAGAGAACAATCTAAATGCAGCCATGGAGTCAGATCGTTGGTCTGTTTGGCCAACTAATCTCAATTTTGACTGGAAGCGGTTCTCCAGGGTCTCAGGCAGAGAGAAACCTTTTCTGTCCTCTTCCCGAGATCTTTTCATGTGAGATAACTAGTGATTAAAGCTAGAACCTTTCACCGTGACTCTGATTGCTTTTGTTTTACATTGTTTTGCTGGCATCTGACCTCTCTGTTTTCCCTGTTTATTTCATCACAGGTCTTTAGTGGTGGTTCATTTTTGGGCCCCATGGGCTCCTCAGTGTGTTCAAATGAACAATGTCATGGCTGAGCTAGCAAAGGAGCATCTACAGGTTGCATTTGTGAAAGTAAGTTGAACTGACATTGTGTTATCTGCTTTTGATTTAACATGAATGCTTGCTGTGTGCATACTGGGAAAAGGTGGAAGCGTAACTACTGTAGCTGCTCCTCCATTGCTTAAAAACCTTGGAACTTGGCAACTTGGGTCTATTGTGGCTTTGCAATTGCCTTGCTATTCTCTTTCCTTAGTAGTACAGTGGTACCTCAGGTTACAGACACTTCAGGTTACAGACTCCGCTAACCCACAACTAGTACCTCAGGTTAAGAACTTTGCTTCAGGATGAGAACAGAAATCGCGTGGCGGCGGCAGTGGGAGGCCCCATTAGCTAAAGTGGTACCTCATGTTAAGAACAGTTTCAGGTTAAGAACAGACCTCCAGAACGAATTAAGTTCTTAACTCGAGGTACCACTGTAAGTGTCATAGACTCTTCTATTCCCTTACTTTAAAACTACAATAACTTATTAAAGCTAATTGGTGACAGCGTCGAGAGTAGGGGCAATGCTTAGCAGCCTAGGAAATGCCACAGTCTGTAAAATTATCTCATGAAAGTCAGTGGGAGGTGATTGAAAGAAATATCTTTTGCAACGGGGAGGTGCATGCATAGAATCATAGACTTGTAGAGTTGGAAGGGACCCTGAGGATTAACTAGTCCAACCCCCTGCAATGCCAGAATATGCAGCTGCCCCACATGGGGGTCAAACCTGCACCTTTGGTGTTATCAACACCATACTCTGAGCTGCATGCACGCACACGCGCGTGCGCGCGCGCGCGCACACACACACACACACACACACACTTATGCCCTGTGATCGAATCTCCTACTAGGTGTGGAAAGCAAATCTGGACCTGGAGAGTGGGGCCTGTGCCTTGATGCTGATGGTGGTATGGATGATGGGGAGAGGAGAAATCTTCACAGTATGTGAGGAGGGAGAGAACCTCTCCTTACTTCAATGCTGTGGTCTTTGGTTGCCTTAGAAAACGCTGAGATGGCGCTTACTTTCTGGTGAAAGCATGGACTCAGTGGTTGTTTGCAAGCATCAGTATAAAAACAGGAGGTAGTGTTCTGTAATAACGAAAGCTGATAGAAAGAGGTCTGGTGAGACATAAGTACTCTATGGCTTAGATCTGAGGGTGCGAGCAGGTCTAAGAGGCTTGGTATTCAAAATGTTGACATGGAATAGCCATCCAAATCTTTGATTGCCAAGTATCCAGCTATAATGCTAATACTCTTTTTTTCTCATTTAGTTACTTGAGCTAGCACTTTTAATACAACTCCCAGTAGCTTTTTTCCCTGTAATGCAATTGACTAAATCCTGATCTTCTTATCTGAGGGATTTAAGAGAGTAATACTACTCTTTAAAAAAGTCCCCCCCCCCCACTTGTGTGATTAGATGTGATGATGCTGCTGGTTGGGTAAATAGATATTCTCTTAATTTGTGTTTTAGCTACTGATTTCACCTAACAAAGATACGTAAGTTTTTGGGTTTGCATAATTATGTATGGTGGCTGTCTTCCTATGGTAGATTGAAATCTGGATTTGTGTAATAATACTTGTATGTCCCAGAACCAGCACTCTGGTAGGTAGGAAAAGAAAAATGCACTAGTTACAAGTGCTGTTCATCAACCCTTCATTAGTAGTTTGGATTAAAACACCCCTATCGTGCTGAAAAACAAACATTAAACTTTTGTGTCAGTATTCCTCAGCTCCATGCTTTAGGAATTCCTCAAACCATAATGAGGTGTCAATTGCCATGTGGCCTACCCTATTAATTAACCCCAACCCCTCTGCTCATGGAAATATCTTTGCAAGATACCTCGTTAAGGGTTGTCCTGGGCAACTGTGTCACTGGCCTGCTTCCTCGTAGTTGACCGTTGACTTCAACTAATGTGAGTCACAAGCTTGTCCCTGTGTATGACCAGTTGATTTGCTTGCCCACCAACTCCTCACAGTGCTTTGTGCCATATGAAAATGTTACAGTGGTTGAACTGTTAGTGCCATTCAAAGGGAAGACCCAGGGTTCAAATCCCTAGTCAGCTATGAACTTCACTGGGTGACCTTGGGCCAGTCATCACCTCTCAGCCTAATGTACCTCACAGGATTGTTGTGGGCTTTAAATGAGGAGGGGGAGAGCCATGTATAACACTCCAGTCTCATTGGAGAAATAGTTGGGATACAAATGCAATAAACAATAATAATGATAGATTACGCCTAGAAATTGATATTGGCCCAGTTTGCATGTCACATTGAAACCGTAGTTAAAAACAAACTGTGGGAATGTGTATGTTGCTGAGAAGTTCCTACTTCTCTGCTGGGAAACAAGCAAAGGTCCGGACTGTTTTGCAATCTGAACTCAAGACTCATGGCTTATTTCTTTCCAAGCAAAACCACCAGCGGTACCCAAGATTTGCTCTTGGCCTGCTTCTTGTGATTTGTCTCCTGGCGGTGTGGCATCAGCAGGAACAGGAAAGTAGTGGAATTACTTTCCAGCAGTGCACACCAGCACAAGGTGTGTTTATATTAAACTACAGGTCGTTTTTTAACTGTGGTGTAATGTGTTGTGTGAACTGGGCCATTAAGATGCCCCACCATGACACTTAGAACATAAATACCTGTGACCGCAGTGTTTCAGCCAAACAGCTTTGGTCTTGATGTATGGTATGGAACAGAACTCTGCATTATTGTACTAGTAGTTCTTGTAGTTGAGTAATGTGTCGTTAAGTCACTATTGGTAACAGTTAGCTACAGTAAGTAAAGTCCCATCATTGTGCAAGTCTATAATTGTATTGCCTGAAGTCAAATTAATTATAAAATTAATACGTTTGCATGGTAGCGATTAACTGAAAATAGATGGGGCTTTCAGTGAGTTACAATGAGGAAAGATGAAACATGAAAGTACAACATCAATTATGTTAAACAGAAACAGAAAAGAGAAAAGAAAGCTTATTGTCCTTGTTTGCCAGAGATGTAGCTGATTTGCCTTCTGTAGCTCTGCCACCTCAGAATGGCTAGCTACATCTGTGGCATGTAACCTTTTATTGTAGTAAGAGTTCTTTTGTTTTTTTAAAAATGCATTAAAATACTATAGAAACCACACCACAAGTAGTCCTAAACAAAGTGAGGGCAAAAAAACATAAATAAAAGTCTGCCTTCTTGCTGCTGTTGTTAAATTTACTGCCTGCCCTCCACCAGCAGGTCGTGTTACAACAATTTAAAATTCAGTATTGAAAACAATGAAAACAAATTTCAATCACAAGAATAGTAAAGGTAAAGGACCCCTGACAGTTAGATTCAGTCGTGAACGACTCTGGGGTTGTGGTGCTCATCTTGCTTTACTGGCCGAGGGAGCCGACATTTGTCCGAAGACAGTTTTTCTGGGTCATGTGGCCAGCATGACTAAGCCGCTTCTGGTGAAACCAGAGCAGCGCATGGAAACACCGTTTACCTTCCCGCCGGAGCGGTACCTATTTATCTACTTGCACTTTGACATGCTTTTGAACTGCTAGGTTGGCAGGAGCAGGGACTGAGCAACGGGCGCTCACCCCATCACGGGGATTCGAACTTCTGACCTTCCGATTGGCAAGTCCTAGGCTCAGTGGTTTAGGTGACAGTGCCACCCGCATCCTGAAAATGCACACCAAGTTTCAAAGCCAGGGTGAAGAGGTGCATCTTCAGCATTTGCTGAAAACTGTATAATGAACTTCTGGAGTGAAGGAATTCCACCACTTAAAGGCTGCCACCACATAGAACCGTACCTAAGATGTTGTTGAGGAGCTTTCAAACATTTATCCCACATATATACTGAGTTGATTCAGTTATGTTGGGATGGAGTTTGTCATGAGCACCTGGACACTTGAGTCACCTCTAGGTGCCACTGAAATAAGCAGAGATGCTTACCGTAAGAGTCAAACGGCTAGGCACAGGAAAACTTGCACAATAATGTTCCATTTCCCTAATAGTAGGAAATATTAAAGCTTTATGACCTAACAACAGAAGGGTGGGAAATTGATCCTGCTCCATGTCCTGATCATACAAACATAAAAAATTAAACTTAGCTGGAATTGCTATCTTTCCACAGTCAAGGTTGTTTTCTTTGTTTTAATTGCACCTTAAGTAATACGCTTTACAGTGGTACCTCGGGTTGCATACACTTCAGGTTACATACGCTTCAGGTTACAGACCCCGCTAACCCAGAAATATTACCTCAGGTTAAGAACTTTGCTTCAGGATGAGAACAGAAATCGTGCTCCGGCGGCACTGCAGCAGCAGGAGGCCCCATTAGCTAAAGTGGTGCTTCAGGTTAAGAACAGTTTCAGGTTAAGTATGGACCTCTGGAACGAATTAAGTACTTAACCTGAGGTACCACTGTATTGAAAATTTGCATCGACGTGTACTGATTTTTTGTAGTTTCAGGATAAAGTGCAAGATGTCAATGTGACTTTGGTCTCCTAATTTATCTCTCTTCACCCCTAATGTCTCATTACCCTTTATCTTCACAACAGATAGTCACCGGGTTTTCTTTAAAGTTCAAGTAGCTCATTCTGTCTTGCTGTTTCCACTTACAAATCGCCATGTATGCGTGACATGAAATTCACTTGGTTTAAGACAGCTTAAATGTTGATAGGCCTCCCAAATGCTGTGAATCTCCAACAATGAAGAACATGAGAAGAGCCAGTCAGACATCTAGACCAGCTTCCTGTCCTCACAGTGGTCAGCTAGATGCCTATGGGGAGCCTAGGAGCCAAGAGCTGACCGCAATAGCACTCTCGCCTCCTGCATTTTCCAGCAATGTGTATGCAGAAGCATACGTCCTCCAAAAGAGAACCTCAGTTCTAAGGGCATAGAAACATAGGAAGTTGCCTTAACACTGAGTCAGACCCTTGATCTAGCTAACTCAGTATTATCCACATTTTCTGGCAATGGCTCTACAGGATTTTAGGCTGGGTTCTCTCCTTGTCCTACCTGGAGATGCTGAGGATTGGACCCTGGGGCTTGCTGCATGGAAATCAGATGAGCATGGCCCTTCCCCAGCTTAGAAACCCCAATGAATACTGTGTTTAAAATATATCTGTTTTAGGATATCCACAAAACTCATTGGGGATATCGGCATTCACATGCTAACGGCAACATTCACCAATATTTCAGGCATTCACACATGTACACCACATGCCAGAATTAATGTGCTCTTAAGCAAACTACCCTGTTTGCCTCCCGTTTCCCAACAGTCATATAGTCCTTTATAGTTGGATCATATGTGTCTCCTGTGTTTGTAAATGGAAATGTATTTGATATTTGCATTTTCTACAATTTTGTATTTGATGATCTATTTAGGTTTCAGGTCAGTAGTATACTAATATCTAGCAGTCTTGCAGGAGTTAAAAACAAAAATTTAGCAGGCATCAATAGTTTATTGAAGAAATACTCCTTTTTTGCTTCATAATTTGCAGAAGGCTGCAAATGTCAGTCATGATGTACTGCCTCTTGAAATTAGTCAATAGAGCAAACAGCAAGAATTGCTGTGGGCAGAAAATAAGCACTGTAATCATGACATAACTGGGGTCAGTGATTTATGGATTTCAATATAGTAGTAGCTGCATATGATTGAAAATTTACTAGGTCACTAGTGCACCAAAATTTTTATTCACAGCCTCCAGGCATCTTTTGAAATGTGCAACAAAATAAAAACCTCTGAACCTGTTTTGACACTGCAGGCTCAGTGGATGACAAGCCTTCCCTGTGAGTTTCATTTAAATGCAAATGTGTCACAAACTTTTGCACTGAAATCCTTTTTAAACATTTAACATGACTAAAAGAACAGTGTAGACAAGATCAGCCAGCACAATCTAAACTATAAATAAGAGCTTGGAAACAAAAGATGTTTTATGTTTGTTTGTTTTTAAGCTGGAAGCTGAAGCGGTTCCCGAAGTGTCTGAAAAATATGAAATTACTTCAGTCCCAACATTCTTGTTTTTTAAGGTAAGCCTTTTTTTAGCTCGCTTACGTCCATGGATGCTTATGATGTTCTCTGTTCTCAGTGCTGGTGTGATACTTTGTTCAGAGGTAACATTTGATTAATTTAGGAATGCTGGGAATTGCATTCGTCTTAGCCATGTGGTGAAGGCCCATTTCAAAAAAATCGAAGCTACCCTACGCTGTAACTTGCAGAAACATTTTTTTGAGAAATACATTCTGCATCACCAGGCAGTTCCTGAATTTGAAACCTTTTAACACTGTTGGATAGTGATGTGGAGATGACTATTGATTGGTTCCTAAGCTCGTTGTGGTGATTCGTCCAAAATCCTTTTGGCAGGTAATAATATTGTTGTTAAAGCGAGTTCTAACAAAATTTGATTCACCAAGCGCAGAGCTTGGGTTAGTTAACCTACTACATGTTCTGGCCATGTATGTGCTCCCTTCAGTTGTGTTAGCCCTACAGAAATGAGATTGTACACCAGTAGCACTCAGTGGATTTCTCTGGGGGCTTTTAACCTGCTTTGACTTGAATCCTACAAAATAACGCTTGTATATGGTCTAGCGAGAGAGTATGTGTGTTCAAATTCCAGTAGCTTTTTAAAGACTGTGCTTGTAAAGTTCATAATGTTTGCCCAAACTGCTGTTCTCTGTTGGTAGAATTCCCAAAAAATTGACCGGTTAGACGGTGCTCATGCACCAGAACTGACCAAGAAAGTCCAGCGCCACGCCTCCCGCTCGACCATTCCGCCTGGCTCTAATGACAATGTGAAAGAAGACCTGAATGTGCGACTCCAGAAACTGACAAATGCTGCACCTTGCATGCTGTTTATGAAGGGAACACCTCAGGAGCCTCGTTGTGGTAGGAATTGTCTTAAATTTATATTTTATTCAGCAGGGCTTGATACCTAAGGAGTACCTAACAATATTATATCTTACTCTTTCTATCTGAGTGGCTGCTATTCTTGTCACCATAGTTGGTCCGTCCTTTGCAACAAATGGAACTGTTGTCCTAGGCTCCAGAGGGGATAAGTCGATTGGCATAGTGCTGTTCCCCTTCAAGGCTGCCTTGCACCCTGTTAGCTGCAGCCATGCTATAGCCTTTGTATTGGCCCACCATCTTGTTAGATTCCGAAAGGTAGAATATGGTTGCTAGATCAACAGTTGGTTAGGCCAGAGGTTTAGGGCCTTAGAGTGGAGTTGGAATGGAGATGGATGGAGAATAACGGTGATGCAAATATAGGTTTCCACTGTGTCCAGGGCACCTAGCAGCCCAAGTCCAGCCATGTCCATGCAGCTGTATTGCCTGAATGAGTTGAGGCTTAAAGCCACAGTCATCAAGCCAGAGCACTGTTCTCAAACTTTTTTTGTGCTTGGGTCCAGTTCTAACTTTTTCTGTTTTCTGCCTCCTCCCCTTCAGCAATCTGTTTGTCAGTGTGCAGAGGTCCTCACATGCAGCATGTTGCTCTGTAAGAATAGCTGTGTGCTGATTGAACAATGGAATTAAAAGGGGAGTAAAACAGGACATGTCTTAAAACCGTGCAGAGGGAGATGTTTTAAGCAAGCAGCAGATTTTCAGGGTCAAGTGACAGAGTATTTGCCCTCAGAAACTCAAGGTGGATCACTGAGGTCCATTGCACGAGCATCAGTCTGAGCAATACATACCATAAGAGACATAGCATAAGCATTTGTTTAGGGATGGCAGTTAGCAGCCTATAAGAAAACATTTCAGAATCGCTTCTTGTTAACATCCATTGGTGGAAATTAATTGACATTCCATCACTGAACCTGTTGGGTTAGTGATTTTGTTAAAGGACACATTGACATTTAGGTGGTATAACCCAAGAATAAAATTTTTGATTCCTTGAGCCAGTTTGGTACCCTTACTGAATCTTCATTTTCTTTTTCTTCTGGAAATGGCTCTAATTATGGAATGTACTGTCTTTTCATTACCAATAATGTTCATATACCACTTTAAAAAAGAAGAATGAACTAAACTGAAATAATGGAGATCAAGGTATGACAAATGGATTCCTAGGCCCTGTTAACTCATTATACATTTTTTGGTTCTCTCCCCACAAGCTTATAAGCAAACAGAGTCCCAGCAATGCAAGGGCATCATCTTGCTGAAGTTGCCATTGAATTCTCAGAATGCAAACAATGCCCTAGTTAGGTTCCCCTTCTTCGCTCTGAGACATAAAAATTCACCCTACTGTATGGGGTTGCAGATTGAGCAGTGGCTTCAGGTTTGAAGTTTGCATCTTAATATGGCTCTATGGAGAGCTTTAATATTTCTCATGTACAGATGCCTTCATGTGACGTGGTGCATACGTAAGCACCACAGTACGATATTGTGCTTATGCGGTTTGGTACCGGCTGCACATGCACCGTATGCATATTCCTTCTACAAGAGGGAAAAGCTGAGCTATTTGCGATGCCTTGACAAAGGCGTGTTGACACAGTGCAGCCTGCAAGTCCACCAGTCCAGGGGGGTGGGAGGAGAGTGTGTCTCTAGCAAGGTAGTGATAATTCACTATCTCAGTGGTCTTTTGAGGGCAATTGCTGGTTGCAGGTGGGCAGCAAGTTCCAAAAGCTGGTGTGATTTGCATGTAATCTGGGAGGATCAGAATTAGTGCAAAGTACTAAGGCTGAAGATAACATTGCTGCTCTCCTTTGCTGTTCTATAATAAATTGAATATGAATAGTTCCCCCCACCCTTGGGCTTAGAGAGACATTTGTTGTGACTGGGCTATATGTCCATTCACACCTCACTAGCCAATGCCGTTCATAATATGCGCCGCATCTCACACAACTAACACAATAATGAGCTGGTCCTTATTTCCTCAAGTGGGCCGCAAGGACAGCTGTGTTGACAACCGGAGGGGGTTAGCTGTAGGGATGGTAGGAAGGGGCTAGCCTGTGGTGGCCCCCATGTTGCTGGGGCCCTGTCAGCCGTAGCCAGCACTGTCCGAGGCTCTGGGTGTTGTAGTCCGATAATGTACAGAGTGCCACAGCTGAATGGCCCCAGGCTTAGGGTAAGAAAGCAGCCCCTTGGCCTTTTACTGGAGTTCAGCCCCCTCGGCTTGCAATGCAGCTTCAAGCCCAGGAGCGGGTCAGCTGGGAGCTTCTGCACAATGTATCTTGTGCAGAAGAGGTTCCTGATGGATGGTGTCCAGGCTAATTTTCATACTAATAGCAGGTTGTCGATTGCAACGGAGCGTAATTGGATCTTGGTGTGGAATCAGAAATCCTTGTTATGTCCCGCATTTCGCCACTTCCTACGGAAAGCCAATTCATAATAATGTTAAATGAGGTCTATCCCCTTGGCTCTGTGCTCACGGGCTTGTTGCTTGCTTACATCATTAGTATTATAATTGTACTTAGCTTCCTATCACCAGCAGCGTAGCGTCCACACCACTCTTCAAGCAGCCTGTGTGTTCGCGTATGCGCACTTCAGCGGCGCTTTCATTAGCTCTTGCATTGCTCAGATGGTGTTTGCTCAGAAAGTCAGCCTAAACCTTTTGTTATGGGAATAAAGCAGTGTTGGCACTTTATCCCTAAGCATAACATTTCCAGTCTGCTACTTTAACCCTTAAAAATGAACCGCCACCAATCAATCTTTCTCGTCTGCATGGAGTTGCCTACAGCTAAAATGAAGCGCTCTCTTTCTCTCTCCTTCTCTCAGCCTCTTACAGTAGAAACGAGTTAATATATTGGCAGCAGAATAACCATCAGCAATCAGCCTGTAGCTGTTTACTAATGAACTCCCAGATGAATGGCGGGTTGGTGGTAGTGGGGGGAAGTGGAATTCGGGATTCTTGTTTCACTCCAGGCTGTACAAGAACTTAATGCTTCAGTTGTGGAAGAAAAGCAACTTAGATGCCATATAAATAAATGCTACTTGCTCATGGCTCAAAATGCAGATCATGGAGGACCTGGAGCTACAGCACATATCAAAAGTAATGGATGAATTTGTGAGATGGAAAATCATGTAAAGGTTCCTTTTGTCTGTATGTGCCTGAAACTTTTTAAAATTTGTTGCTTTAAATCCCATTTATTAGAACCTTTTGAAAATTGGTGTGAGGTGTTTCAGGTCTCACCAGGTAGCCCTACTTTAATTTATATACTGGATATTTAGTTGTCTGAGGAAGATAATTTTTCTTTAGGAAAGGATTTTAAAACAGCAGAAAAATATGCCAAACTTGATATGGGTTGTGGTTTCAAAACTGATATTTATGCAGGTTTATTACACCAATATTTATGCAAGTTGCTAATTAAGGAGTTAGGTTAACGTTGTTTTTCTGAAATTTGTGTGGTTGAAATATTTCTATGTGGAGAAAAATTGTGCAGACTTACAGATTTGGGACATGCAGTGCTTCAAACAGTTGAAATATCAAAATTTCGTATTATAGTTAAAAAAGGTAGATTTTGTTCAGAAATTGAACTGTATGATTTATTTGGAAATTAATTCTGTTTACACTGATAAGACTAATGCCAACTCACTATAAGCTGAATCTGCATTCTTGAAAGTGTTTTTTTTTTAAGGGGATTGAAACAATATTCATTAAGTTGTAAATATATCTACCTAAATATTAAAATAAGAGCCTTGGTTGGATCAAAGCATTACATTTATATGCATGTGCATTTGGGTTTGATTTTGCCTAAACTGGACATCACACTTCAAAACAGAGCAAGCAGCAGGACAAGCTCTGTAAACTCACCTCTGTAGTTTTTGCTAGGGTATGCAATTTGGATAAACATTGTCTTCACATGTTAATATAAGCTATAATGTAGACACTAGACCACAGTTTTGGGTAAAATTAAAGCCTTGTTAAGGTCTGTGCTTTTCTTTTTCTTTTCTCCGTAACCTCCAGGCTTCAGCAGACAAATAGTGGAGATTCTTAACAAACATAACATTGCGTATAGCAGCTTCGATATATTTTCTGATGAAGAAGTACGTCAGGGCCTGAAAACCTACTCCAGCTGGCCTACTTACCCACAGTTATATGTAGCTGGGGAACTTATAGGTGGGCTGGACATTGTTAAGGTAAGAAAACAAAAGATCTGCATTTTCAGTAACGTATTTTTAAAATAGTGTTTTGTTTATGAATTTGAAATAATTCTCTTTTCAGGAGCTTGAGGCTTCTGGAGAGCTGGAGACGACCTGCCCCAAGGCACATAAAATAGAAGACAGGTATGATACATTTTACCTTTTAAAAAAAAATATTGCGAAGGAAAATCACATATTCCATTAATGATCTCCCCATTAAAATTATTGCTGTGTAGGATTACTGTGCATAGTACACAGAATTCTGTGCCTTATGGTTTTCATTCACCTTCATTTTCCTTGCCCATCTGCTGCACAACAACCCTGTAGAGCTGCCAGCCAGATCTTGCTACCTGGTATTTGCTGCCACCTCAACTTTTTTGGGGTCACCTTCAGCTCCAAAGCAAAGGGGAAAACTGGGGATATTTTATTTTTTGTTAAATTGTCTCATCCTGTACCAGCGTGCCTCACACCTCCAGCCAATCCCTTGCAATTTACGCAGAGTGCAATCCAGCCCTCTGCTTCTCCCCAAGAATAGGGCAGATTGCTGCCTTTGTCCACACTGGTCTTGGACTTCTTTTAATGTGTGGGGATTCCTGAATCCCAAGGGTGGCAATTGCACACTGATTCCACTAGTCTAGTTGTGAAATGTGGTTAGAAATAAAACGTTGGGAGGAAAGCAAGCAACAGGTCAAGCAGAATAAACAATAACCTTGTTGGTGACTCGGAAACTACAACTAATCCAGCCTACGTCTGCTAGACTGGTGACTGGGAGTGGCCTGTGGGACTGTATAACATTGGTTCTGACTACATTGGCTCCCAGTACGTTTCCAAGCACAATTCAAAGTGTTGGTGCTGACCTTTAAAGCCCTAAACGGCCTCGGCCCAGTGTACCTGAAGGAGCATCTCCACTCACATTGGTCAGCCCAGACACTGAGGTCCAGCTCTGAGGGCCTTCTGGTGGTTCCCTCACTGTGAAACGTGAAGTTACAGGGAACCAGGCAGAGGGCCTTCTCGGTAGTGGCACCCGCCCTGTGGAACAACCCTTCCATCAGATGTCAAGGATATAAGTAACTATACTACCTTTAGAAGACATCTGAAGGCAGCCCTGGGAAGGGAAGTTTCTAATGTTTGATGTTTTATTGTGGGCCAACGCAGTCAGAGGGACAGCCAATAATAATAATGATAATGATAATCATAACGACGACTTTTGCAATAATTACGATTATTATTAACCGGAGCACTGTGGCTCTAAAACTAGACAAATTTTTAGGCTAAATTCCTGTATTGCCTTATTTACCCAGGTAAAAAATCCTTTATCTAAGACTGTTCTACTTTATCTGTATTTCCCCCCGCCTCTTGTTTTAGGCTTAAAGACCTGATAAACAAAGCTTCTGTGATGCTCTTTATGAAAGGAAATAAGCAGGTAAGGCTCTTGGAAATACTTTTAGTGCTTAAAATCCTTTAGGCCAGCTGTCCCCAGCCTAGTGGCACCCAGATGTTTTGGAGTACAGCTCCTATAAACCTCAGCCAGTGTAGCCAGTAGTTGGGGACGATGGGAGTTGTCTTTTTAAAGTATCTGGAGTGCACCTGGCTGTGAAAGATCATAAACACAAGTTGAGCCCTGCTGGATTGGAAGACGTTTCATCTAGTCCAGCGTTCTGTTCTCAAGGCGGCCAACTAGATGCCTGTTCAGAACCATACTCTCTGATACTGGAGGTAACGTAGTGGTCATATGTGGGTGCTGTGGGTTTTTCACCTCTACACAGCAAGCCGACAGCTGCTGCAAGTAGGGAATGAAGAAAATATTTAATTACACTCCTTCAGCATGGCTTTCTAGAGTACGAAAACACAGAATGTTTTAAAAAAGGATACGTTTTAACAGCATGTTAAAATAATACATTAAAGTCTTAGGAGCAATAAAGATACCTTTGCCTGGGGCTGAAATGATAACAGTGTTGGCACCAGGTTCCATCAATGGGGTGCGACAACAGAACAATCTCTTTTTTCCTCTTCTCCTGACGCCTTAGCTTAGAGGGTAGAATGGGGCAGTTCACACTGCTTACTTCCCGGCGTGGTCATATACAGATGTGTACATGGGTATACAACCACAGTCCATGTGAACCATGAGGGGCACTGGCAGCTGCGTCGTCATTGTGACAGCTGCAAAAAGCGCAGCCCTAATTATGCAATATGAGTAATGGGTTGCTATGGGAAATTTTTGCTCGAGCAGATGTTGATGGCAAATATAATTCATTCCCTGAGAATTCCTAAGGAGCTGGTAAAGTAGCCACATGTTTCGGTTTCTGATGATGAAGTGCAGGGGTGTGGAACCCTTTATTTATATCCCACCTTTTTCTTCAAGGCTTTCAAGGTGGTGTACATGATTCTCCATTTAATCCCCACAACAACCCGGTGAAGCAGGGTAGGCTGAGAGGCGGTGACTGGCCCAAAGTCATGGCCAAGTGGGGATGTGAACCCTGGTCTCCCAGGGACCTCAGTTTCCATTACCTCCATCTAGCATGGTCAGCAATCAGCACAGTGCAACATCTTGAGAGCCACAGGTTCCTCATCCTTGGTGTAGCGAAGGTGGAAAATAAAAATGTTGTGTATAAATGTGCTTCAAACACTTACTTGGGATTGCTACATGCCACATACATGCACTGGAACATAATGCACGTCAGAGTTGTTTTTTCTTATTGCAGATGGCGAAGTGTGGATTCAGCAAGCAAATTCTAGAAATTCTAAACGGTACCGGGTATGTAAATATTTTTCTGCCTTGAATCTGTTCTTAAAGTAAGATCACAGATATATAGGAACCGTGCTGCTAGATCAGACGAAAGGGCCCTCTCTTCCAGCATTCTGTTCTCTCAGTGGTCAACCAGAAACCTATGAAAAGTCCACAAGCAGCACCTCAGCACAGCAGCAGTCTCCATTCGCAACAGTGGCACAGTGTTTCTGATACTGGAGGTACTACCCCAGCCACCAAGACACATCCATAACCCCTTTTTAAACCATCCAAGTTGGTGGCTATTACTACACTCTTGTAATAGCAAATGTTGCAGCACCTCTGAACTGTGTGAAGAAATGCTTCCTTTTGCCTGAGAGGTGCTGCCTTGGCTGCTTTGCAGTGTGCCTCTACAGAAGCTGATCTTAGGAACATGTTGCATGTTAGTGTTAGGTGATCAGGGGCTCCCTTTGGTTCACCTCTAGCCTTCCCCTCAGCCCCTCCTCCGCAACATCTGCAAATGGTAGAGCTGACCTATGTCACAGAACCATAAAATAATAGAATTGCAGAGTTGGTAGGGACCACGAGAGTCATCTAGTCCAACCTCCTGCAATGCAGGAATCTTTTGCCCAACGTGGGGCTTGAACCCACGACCTTGAGATTAAGAGTCTCGTGCTCTACCAACTGAGCTATTCCTTGCCCAGTTAACTTTCATTTGCATAAATGGATTGGCCTGTAAAGATTATCTGCTAGTCTTCAGTAAATATTTCTCTCTTTTATTAGGATATGTCACCAAATATATAGTATATTTTTCCTCTTCCCTCCCTGTCCCCTTTCCCTTGCGTGTCCTTTTTCTTTCAAATTGTGAGTATTGTGGGCAGGGACTGTCTTGTTTTAATTGATTGTAATGTAAGCCACTCTGGGAGCCTTTTTTGGCCGAAGGGTGGGCTACAAATTCTCTAAATAAACAAATATATCACTACAGGATTGCAACGTCTTGCATTTTACTCTTGAAATACAGTCGCTGGGATCACGTTTACACTGATAAATAAGCGATAGTAATTAGCGTAGCTGAGTGAATATTCCTAGCCTGTATAAGAAAACTCTTTTTATATTCTTCTTCTTTTTTTTTTTTTAGTGTTGATTATGAAACGTTTGATATATTGGAGGATGAAGAGGTACGTTGTTTGCTTGCGCTTTTCCTGTCGTCATCTTTAAAAGCTGCACCGTGGAAGGCTGACTAAGCATTTATTCTCTTTAGGTGCGGCAAGGATTAAAAAAGTATTCAAACTGGCCAACCTACCCCCAGTTGTATGTGAAAGGGGAACTTGTCGGAGGCCTGGATATTGTGAAGGTAAGCAAAGACCTAATAGTCAGCAAGTGTGTGTAATCTTCATTCTTAAAAAAAGGTTCTTCCTAAATTTTGTTCTCATTTATATTGGACAGGTTTTTATTGTTAGTCGCTCTTCGAACTGGTGGTGTTTCCTTCTTTCATCCCTAAACAGCAAACACCATCACTTTGAAGAGTCATTAGCCAATAAAAACATGTCTTGGTCCAGGATACCCAAAGAACCATCAATTTCCATATCAGCTTACCTGCTCCTTTCTCTTGTGTCGTAGCTGTGGCTGAGCCCTGGTCAGTTGGGTTGAGATCACAGCCATAACGAGTTGCACCCAGAACATAAGGAGAGGCCTGATGGATCAAGCCAAGGGCCCATCTATCCCATCGTCCTGTTCTGACTGTGGCTAACCAGATGCCAGTGAGAAGCCCTCATCAGAACCTCACTGCAGCAGCACTTGCCCCACCTGTGATTCCCATCAACTAATACTCAGATGCATGCTGTCTCTGACAATGGAAGTAAAAACACAGTCCACTGCGGCTAGCAGCCATTCATTATCTTGCTCTGTGAGATTGGTTGAACCCCACCGTCCCCCTATTTTTTTTGCCGGCAGGTCAAAAAAGCATTTTTATTCTGGCAAGCATTTAACCTGCCTTGGTTGGTGCCTTTTTTACCTTCTTTAGAAACAATCCTGGTTGTTCAGAGGTTTTATCTGCTGATGACACAGCAGCCATAAATGCTATGTGATTTTTTATTATTGTTGTAAGGTGCCCTACACAATGTAAACCCATCGGAAGGGCAGCATTTAAATTTCCAAAGTAAATCTCTCTATTATTATGCATTCCTCCCTGCTCAGCTACCTCTAGACTGATCTATCTCTGCGTTTTCTCTGCGTTTTGAGTTTTCTTATTCCTTGTTTGAGCATCTCTCCCCTTTGTTCAGCCATGGTGAGGTCACACACACACACACACACACACACACACACATTCACACCCCCCTTTTTTTGATCCTTTTTTTGATTTGAGACTGAGTGACTTAGTTGGTTTTTCTTGTGACTCTCATCATTAGCTTAATATATTGGTGAAAGGAGCCCTAAATCTCCAGTGTGCAACTATGTTGCCTGCTAGTGTAGCACTGAAATGTATTTTCTTGACAGCAGTCACTTACCTTCCTGTAAGAACCATTTCGCCCCTGTGGGTGCATTTACAGCTTTTCATTTGGTTCTCAGTTTTAGTTTTTTGACATTGTGTTTTCTTGAGTAAGGTGATGACATTTTGCCTAGCAAACTGTCTCTCATTCCTGAGAAAAGGTAAGACTTTATTGTGTGCTTTCTTGAAAAGGCCCTAAGCAACAAAAATAGATCTGCATTTGTTAACTGCATCTTCTGATATATATTTTTGTGTGTGTGTGCAACAGAACAAGCGCAGGCTTCTAAACCCAAATACTCTTGAGCCTATTCTTGTCTTGAATGTTTTATAGCCAATACCATAGGCACTGTAACTCCCGGGAAGACAGAATCAATAAATCTCATTAGGTTTTAAAAAGAAGTTGGTATTACGTTGCTCATGTATCCATTTTTTTAAAAAAAAACACCCCCACACATTTATTTCTCGGAGTAGTGCATTAAAGGGTTCTTTTGATATACCGTATTTTTCGCTCTATAACACGCACCTGACCATAACACGCACGTAGTTTTTAGAGGAGGAAAATCCGTAGGCATGCCACCCGTAGGCATTCCCTCCATAACACGCACAGACATTTCCCCTTACTTTTTAGGAGGAAAAAAGTGAGTGTTATGGTGCAAAAAATACGGTAGTTTTTAAAGAGTTGGGGAAATTAGTCATGTTAATCTGCCTTTTAGAGGGCATTGAATAAATTGAAGTTGACAAAATGCTGTTTAAAGTTAAGTTATTTTGGAAGTTTTTCTAGGTCAGCATCATTCTCTCATTTCCCTCTCTCCCCCCGCCCAAAAAATATAATTGTTAATAAAAAGTACATAAAGAAATCTCTTATATTATGCCTGGTTAAAGAACCTATTTTTAATCTATTAACCTGCCCAAGCTTTTTCTCTGTTGATCTAACTAAGATTATATTTATTATTTTTTTATTTCTGGTATTTGCCTGCCGAATAGTAGTTATCTAAGTCCCCCCCAAAACTTCTTAGTAAGAAGAATACCAAAAAATCATAAAAACATTTGAAACATAAAAGTTCTGGTAGAGAAAGGCCTAAAACCAAATTCTCAGTATAATTTAAGATACACTATATGGGCAGTGGAATAAAAGTTGAGATTTTAAGATGACAGCTTCTAAAAGCCTGGGAGAATAAATTGTTCATTTTAAACATTTTATCGGTGTTATATGTTAAGAATAATCATCTATTGGACTTGTTAGTCCGTTGTTACCCAGAGGCCTCCAAGTAACTTACAACATATTTGAAAACGTTAATAAATAAATAAATTTATGGTGTAATATATTTATACTAAATTTATATACCGTAAACACAGAACAACAACCATGACAAACCAACCATAAATATGGTTTTATATATACTTATTTTTAATTAGCTGGTGTGTTTTAATCATATTTTATATGTAAGTGGACTTGCACACCACATGAATAATTTTCTTTGAGCAACTGGTCTAAAAAAATCCTAAAGCAAAATAAAGAAAAAGTCACTCACCTGGAAGCAAAAAGACCATAAAGAAGACAGCAGGTGAGCTTTTCTTGGGAGGCTGTTTCTCAGTGGGGGTGGGCTCTTCCTGAAGCCATCTGCTTCACTTCACTTGGGGGTGCATTTTGAGAAGGGGCTTTTAAAGAGGAGAAGGTGATCTCTCAGGTAACCTGGTCCAAAGGAATGGCGACGCCTTGCTTTTTCAAAGCATAGCTAAGACCAAAACTGTTTGCTTCACTCTTCCCTCCCCAACTCCTAGCAGTAGAAATACCTAAAACAATGATGGCATCCTGCTTGCTTGTTCTGTTTTGCTAAATGCCACGAGGAAGAGGCATTGGGCCAGTACTTTTGGTGGCAGCCATTCCTTGGCACCGATGTGCACTGTGCAACCTTGGATTAACATGGTGGGCTTTCCATGTTCAGAAAGATAACAAATAACAAACCTCTCCCTGCTTATCACGCTTGCCCAGATTCTAGAGAGCACGTTGAGAGAGAGGATGTATACTGAGCAAAGCCTCATTCTAGAGCTAGCTAAAGGTGACAGAGATGCCCTTCTGCCATGCACTTGCCCTGTGGTCCGTCTTTCTGACAGCTGACACCTGCCTCATCTGCTACGCTTGCCCCTTTCTAAGGAGTCTTCAGGGGTGACTGCTCACTGCTGCAGCTGGGGCAACTGCAATTATCTTCTGCAGTCTCTTCTCTGGTCTCCTGGCTTCTACCAGAGAAATGGTTACCAGTTGTAGGACTGGTAGGGCCATAGATGACCGACTTCTAAAGCAACAGAAGCTTTTGGGTATCTCTCTGTCCTCTTGTTAGATATGCAGTAACGTAGCTGCATGCAAAACAACAAAATCGCTTGATTACGGGTAATGGGAGTTGGGGTCTTGAGGGCACCAGGTTGAGGAAAGCTGAATTAAAAGCTAACTAGAGTTCTTTTGGTGGCACCAGCCTCTGAATGCTACCTCCCCTTTTTTTCTCTTTCCAGGAACTAAAAGAAACTGGTGAATTGACGTCTACCCTGAAAGGAGAAAATTAATGCATCACAAGGACACGTTAATGAAGACCAATGAAATATAAAATGTATGATTGTTTGTTGCACTGGAACAATTCACGATTTGCCGGAAGGAATAGAATGCTGGTTTCTGATTTCCTGCTCATGCTTCGCAAGGCCATACTACAGGTGTATGTAATTGTAGGTTTTCACCCTAAATGTAAAGCCGTAAGCATCTTCAAATTGAATTAAAGTTGGAAGCCAACAATGCCTGTGGTGTTCTTGCATACTTTTCATTTTTCCTCCTGCACACAAAATTGTTCGGCATTTGTAAAATACTTGTGGACCTCACTCACGTCTCCTGTGGCTCATTGATCCTTTCTGTTGGGCTCAGAGTATCCTGGGATTTTTGAACCCACACTTGGATTCAGAAACCAGCCTCAGAAGAAGCTGCTATCCAGCATGCTGTTGTTTGAGCTGCATCTCTTTGGACCTTCTTCAAATAAGTGGCAGCAAATAGAGCAGGAGTGGGGAGCACCTATGGCCCTACAGATGTTGCCGAACTAGCAACTTTCATCAGCCCCATTCAGCATGACCAGAGGCCATGGATGATGGGAGTTGTAGTCTGGCAACAGCTGGGAGGTTGCACATTCCCCACTCGAGATAGAGCATTGGCATAGGAACCAGTTCAAGGAGGTTAACCTGGGAAGATTATGAGATGAAGTAGATTGTATTGCCCACTACAGCAGTTGATGGAGTCTTCCTGAAGCAATGGACTAAGGCAGGACTAGCTAATCTAGTGCCCTTCAGATGATGCTGGGCTGCAACACACATCGTCCCTGAGCCCTGGCCATACCGCCTAGGGCCTCTTACTAACCAAAGGAATGTACATGGTTGATAGTTAACTCTTTATTCTCAAAGATAACAGTGTTTCTACAGCTCTAGATACCAATCTTGTGTCTAGGCAGCTATTCCCAGGTTGGTATTGTATGCAGGTTGGTATTGTATGCAGCAGTTGCCACTCCTCCACCAGTTTATGTACCTCTCATCGAAGCGCTGCACACATGCAGCCGGAGATTACGCCCGTGCGGCAACTTCCACTGCTCATCCCTTTTCAGTCCCCTCCTGCTTCTGGGAGACAGTGGTGCAAGAGAGGCTGGGGAAGCACATGGCCCTTCACTAGCGTAATTTGGCTCTTTTCTTCTGACCCATTCTGTGCTCCACCCTCCACCTTTGAAGCATTCCCTGCCTTTGGTTCATGCCTCCTGGCTAGTACAGTTCCCCACAAATCACTGACCCGCTCTCCAGAGTCAAGACTCCAGCCCTTGTTCCCCAGTGCACACTTGTCAGCGTCCTGCCAGTCCCTGGCACTATATCTCCCTTCTCCTCTTCTCACCTCCATGGAGTTCCTCAAATGCAATCTCTCATTCTGCTACACCCACAGAGAATGCCGCCCCAGCGCCACACACAAGCTTTAGAGAACGGTGCAACTACAAAGAGGTCCCCTCTCTGCTGATGTTAACACCCTTGAGGGTCTGTAGGGAAGAAGGTGGTCTGGGGTATTTGCAGCCAAAGTCATTTAATGCTTTAAACATTAGCATGGGCACCTTTAATTAGGCCTGGAAATGAACTGGCAACCAGGGCAGGTGTTTTAAAATGGGTTATGTGAGTTTTGAATGGAATCCCAGTCAATAATCTGACTTGGATAAGACATCTGTCTCTGCAGTCATAATAACCTGGAAACTACTGTTGTCATGGTAGTCAATTAAAACATAAATAAATCCAAAAGCCACAGTTGAGTAATAATCTTTTATTAAGATCAGCTAAATTGCCACAAAACAGTTAATACTGACAGTGTGAGTGCTGGTGCAATTCCAAACTCTGTAATCACCTCTCTGGCTGCTTGAATACTTACTGATGGTCAATGATCATCACCAAATCTGGGCAAGCCCCTCTAAAAGCAAAGGTGGTCAGAGCATGCTTAGAAGTGTGGGTACCAGATTTATCATGCTAAGTACAGGGAAGCACACTGTGGCAATGACTATGCTGCTAATTCAGCCTTCCCCAGTCATCTGGATATTTTGGATTCCATCTCCCATCAGCTAGCTCAGCAGGTCAGTGATAATTGGAGTCAAATTCCAAAACATCTAGATGGCAACCTGTCGGGCAAACCTGCCTTAAAGAGATAGGTGTAACTAGACCTCCAGCTAATGGCTGAAGAGACTTTTTTTTAAAAAGTGAGGGGTAAAAGTCTTGCATCCAAGAACAGAAAGGACTCAAGTCTTTACCCCTGTCCCCACCAAACTGAGTTTTTTTTGTGGGGGGTTCATACTGACAAATCTTTCCCCCCAAAATTTATTTCAGTCTGAGACCTCATTCATCTACTTTAGCAGTTTCCCCATAAAAGCTATCTTTTTCTTTTCCTACAAGCACATAGAAACCTTACAGGATATTCATTGCATTACATATTCTTGAATGCAAGTGTGAGCCATCTTCTTTTAAGCTTTCTTGTTTAGAAGATGGTCTTAAATTTTATACTGATTTATTTGTAAAATGCTGGACAAGATAAAGGTGCCTTTCTGGCGTAATAAGTAAAGCACAACACAGACGCTATACAGATGGGGGGAAAGTCTCTATGGTGGGGGCTGTCAGGTTGAGACAATGCCTGAACAGGTCTCAAAGCTCAGGCACAACATAGACATTAAAATTAAGCAAAACCAAGAAGCAGGGTGAAATTTACCTATAAATATTGCAGAGCTGGAAAGAGTTTGTGTGTATGTGTGCCTAAAATATTGAATGTTTAAAAAAACCCAAATGAGCCTCCCTTATAGAAATAATAGGAGCTAACTGGCACTCCTGGTTAAACCACAGAGCCTAGGACTTGCAGATCAGAAGGTCGGCGGTTCGAATCCCTGTGACGGGGTGAGCTCCCGTTGCTCAGTCCCTGCTCTTGCCAACCTAGCAGTTCGAAAGCACGAAGTGCAAATAGATAAATAGGTACTGCTCCGGTGGGAAGGTAAACGGCGTTTCTGTGTGCTGCTCTGGTTCGCCAGAAGCGGCTTAGTCATGCTGACCCAGAAGCTGTACGCCGGCTCCCTCGGCCAATAAAGTGAGATGAGCACCGCAACCCCAGAGTCGGCCATGACTGGACCTAATGGTCCCTTTACCTTTACCTATAAAGTGTCATACTGAGAAGGCACTTGATGCACATTTTTATTATTATTCTATGATACCAAAATAGATGAATTCTGGAATTTCAGTGCACTCATCAGATGTTATGTGATTATTTTCTGGTATTTGTCCCCCCTACAGATATATACTGCCGACCTCAAGGGGTGCAGTGCTGACTTTTGAGAGAAACAGTTTTATACAGATTAGTCTTTACATTTTACTTTTATTTTATACTTGGAAGAACTATATCATTTCTACAAGACATCTGCTTTTGAAAATTGAAGTTAGCAATTTTTGGGGGCAGGTACAAGTCGTTAGCCTTGTCTAGGGTGCAAAATAACCTGGCACTAGCACTGACTTCATTGAATCAGTACTACACCTGTAAGTCTTATTTGTTAACAAACTCAGTTCTCTCTAGCCTAATTTTTCTTATATCCTTTTTTTGGATTGGTAATAATTTTTATAAGCACAACTGCTTTACTTTGAAAGTATTTGCTGGCCAGCATGTCTGCTGTGCTTCCACAAGAGGGTGCTGCATACCAGCATTCTAGAGAGAGCATCACAAACCACATGCATGCAAAGATGTGTTTTGCCACACGATGTCAGCATAGGACTGTTTGTGCCCCAAATGCGGTCCTTCTGTGTGTGCTATAGGTAAGATCAAGTATTTCTGAATTAAAGTGTGAGGTCTTCATTTGCTATGACCATAACAGCATTTGACTAGGAGAAAAGCTAATGCAAAAAAAGAAAGAGGGGATGCTAATTGAGCAAATGCATGCTTGGAGGAGAGATCTCTTTCACATTAGCCATTTCCTCCAGCATGTATCATGCATTTGCTCATATTTTCCGAGAGCCATAGGATGTCGCTGCCCACCCACTGCATCTAAGGTTTCCCTTGCCATCCTCCCAGCTTTGTTTAAGACTGCGTTTGTGCTGAATTTTTTTTTTGACTGGCTTTTCTTTTATGTGTGCTTGATATTTTATAAATTTTATAAAAGGATAAAACGCTCAAACATTTGCCGCTTTGTATTTTTAAATAAAAAAACACAGATCAGTGAGGCAGTTGTCACTCTTGCAAAGCCCAGTCACGCTACCATAGATAACTGGGCCCCTTTCAGAAAGGTTAAAATTCTCTTTGGGAGCAATACTGAATATAAACAGCTGCTGAGTGGGATTTTAACCTGCATTGGTGGTTTGTACCTCTGCCATTACACCTGTTAAGTACCGGTATTCCTTCTCCTGTTCCTTTTTAGCAGCTGGCAACTGTCTTCCTCCTCTTCTACCTGATTCTCAGTTTGTGTTTGGACTGAAATGCAAGTTATTGCAATGTGATTGTTCCATAAATGCTAATATTTGCCTTGATTAATTTTAGGGAAATTAGGGAAAATTAATAGGTGCCACTGTTACCGTATTGGCCTGAATATAAGCCTCACTTTCCCCCCAGATTCTGACCGTCGGCAAAACAGCACCCCCCCCAATATGCAGCCAGCAGCAGCGAGGAAGGGAGCGGCTTATATTCAGGTTTTTTTCCTCCCCCCCTCCAATTTTAAAGGTTCGACTTATGTTCAGGCCAATACGGTATCTTGCTTGTGCAGAGGAACAAGCAAGAGTCACACTAGTTGTTATGGTTAGAATACTTACTTACACAGAATACCTGGTAGTGAGTAAAATAGCTTTTGTGGCTTGGAAGCACCCATAATGCATACTACAGAATGGAAAAGGTGGTTAGTTCAGTACAAGGCAAAACATAGGCCACCTCCAACTCACTTTGCCTGGACCAAAAGCTTAATTATGGAGATAGCAGGGAATTCCCTTGTGTGGCAGTTGGAGGTGGATGTTTAGAAACCCTACAGAACTGTATGGAGATAACCAAGACAGTGAAAAGTTCATATATGTGAATAGAAATAGTCTAGATCTCGCAAGAGCTGTAGGTGAGCAGATCTGTGAAGTATAAAAGGTCATAAGAAATGAGAGAGATGAGATCCAATAGTTCTCTGTCCTGGAATACAGAGATGCTGAACTGGGTTTTCTGGGGAAATCACAATGACTGAGCAGCACTGAACTCCCCAACTTCAAAATCAGTCGATGTGCAGGGAGTTCAATTTTGATTTCTGCAGGGTTCAGATACAAGCGCCTGACCTCATGTACCTGAACCAAGCAGGATTGCATACATGGTGTGGAATCACATAATAGCAACAACAGTAACATTCATCCATAGCAGACAATGAAGAACTGGGTGGAAACTGAATCGCAGCGAAATGGAAACAGCACTGCTTATGAAAAATGCAGGTTGGGCCAGAAATTGCTGCCTTCTTACATCCAAACCTATAGATCCTATCATTCCTATTGGCCATGCTGGCTTGGGTTAACGTGAGTTGTAGTCCAATAACATATGGACTACAATAACACATGCTCCCTAACCCTGCTATATTCACTCTGGACTTGATCTACTCCAGACAGTGGCATAACTGCCAGTCACAGATGATGTACATAACTGAAGCTGGCACACAAGTATAAGATCTGGAATAGGCGCAGGTTGCCAATTGTACTTCCCACGATAAAAGCTGCATCTAGAACATCACCAGACTGTGGATCTGATCCTTTTTAAGGGGATTTCAATCCTGTCCTGAACAGGTTGAGGAACACCACTCTAGGCATATGAATCACCCACCAGCAGCATCCCTGTCTTGTCTGGATTGAGCTTCAGTTTATTGGTCCTCAGCTTGTCCGTGCATAGATCCAAGTACTGGTGCAATGCTTCTGCCACCTTGCCTGAATCAGATGTACAAGAGAAATTGAACAGGTTGCCACCGGCATATTGATGACACTTCACTACAATTTCCCATGAAAACATGGCTCTTGGTTGGTGGTAGTAGAGTTCCCACGGATGATGTGAAAGCTCCTCAATGTTGCTATGTTAGATATTGTTAGCTCTTGTGCCATTTTGATTGTGCTGCTAGCTGAGCCTAGGGCCACAACTAAGCTGCTTTAGCCCTTGTGTTGTGGCTTGCCAATGGCACAGGAGGACCAAAGGATCAGCCTGTAAATTATTTAAATGAAGAATGATAAGCTTTCTGGATGCAAAGCTTGTTCAGTGCATAGTACTGGTACTGTTCCATTATAAATAATTTTAAAAATAGACAACAGTATTGGATTAACTAGAATTTGGCACAAGGCATCAAGAACCGGCTGCCCAAACAGAGAGTACCCTAAACACTTAAACTTTCATTTTCCCAAGGAACAGAGGTTTTATTCTAGCCTGTCACTGAACATGATGAATTGATACCTTTTAGATTTCATCTGTGAGGCTACGGTGACCTGGTCAAGAATTGTTTCTTATTTTTACAAAGTCGTGAACTCTCCTTGAACCTTCCCTTTTGAGGACTTATTTTCTGTGCAATTGGTAGCTTTGCTATTTAGATTGTAGAGTGCTCTTAGATATAGGCTTCATGCAGTATCTAGCATTGCATCAACTCACCTCGAATCAGCACACTGTGGTTTTCTAGTTTTGTGTTTAAAAAAAAGCTAACCCATTTACCTAAATGAATAGACTAAAATCTGGCAATGCCTATAATACAGTGACAACTAGCCTGTTGGTACTAAATCAACATTAAGAAGTAGTAATAAAATGTGATCATGTATGTGGGGTGGGTGGTTTGCCCTGATACATTTTCACAGTTCAATTCGCTTTTGATTTAAGGATGTTCATTCACAAGAGGATAGTGTGTCTCAGCTGTCATATGACACAGTCAGGTGAAAAATCTGATTACTATGCCTGACATTAAAAATGGATGACATTTTAAAGCAATTATTCTAAACTTGCTCACCCTGCTGATGTTGAATTCAGAATAAATATGAACAACACTAGATGGGGCTTCCTACGCTCTAATTTGAGCTGTCAGAGGGAATATATTTTTTCATTTTGGGAAGGAAAACTGCAGGGAAAGGAAACAACATCCAGTGTATCGTGGTTCTTGACATAAGGAATGGTGGTTCTCAGAGGGGAGATAATGCCATATCCACACCCTTCATAAATAAATAAGTAACAAAAGAATTATATAACCGAACGCTTCCATGAATTTGAAATTACTTTGTGGAAAGCCTTCTCTGAGGTACTCATTTAGCCCCTCAGTCCTGATGTTCAAAAAGGCTTTGAAGACCTGTCTGTTCCAACTGGCTTTCTTTCTAATGCAATTTTATTGGATATGCTGCTGAATTAACTGCTTTATTGCTATGGTTTGCTAAAATTATTTTATGCTGGGTTTTTTATATATGGTATATATTAGCATGTTATTTATCTTTACTGTTTGTCACTTTAGAGTTAATCTTCTGTTTCAGTTTTGTGGTTCATACTGTATGCTACCTTGAGAGGACTTGGTCTGGACAAGGAGCTTAAAAATGCTCAAAATAAATAGCAGCCATGTCCCCAGCACACAACCTTCTTTGTAGCCCATACTGCCTTTATTTAAAAAACAAATTTGTGAGATAATCATTATAGTTTCCAGTTTAGACCTGTAGATATGGAACTGTGAGGTTGGTTTGTGACTAGGTTGGGTTCTGAGCAGGTTTAAGGAAGCAGCTACAAGCCCAGACATTCAGTCCTGGAGAAAATGTTTTGCCCCTGATGCATGTGGGAGCTCTGATGTACACATGGAATTGTAGCTACAACTGCCTGCACAAATTACATGCAGAAGCGCATTTGCATATCTAATATAGCTAGCGAAATCTCCCTCCTCATCTACAGCAAGGATAAGATGCCCTTTCCCATCTTGCAATATGGACAGAATTTCACATTCTCATCCACTGTCTTCGGTGTCAGTTTTGGTTCTCTCAGTTTTCCATTTTTCCAATCTTAAATTCGGTTCTTCAAATTTCTGCAGCAATTTGGGGAATTTCTTTTTAAAAATCCTGATGAAATTTCTTTAGAATTTTGATACAATTCTCTCTCCCCCCCCCCATAAGCACATGCTTATATGCAGATTTGCAAGTAATGTCTTCTAATATAATGCAGTTTTGGATGTTATTTTCACTAAGATATTCATTTTTATGCACACTTTCCCCCAGATTTATGCATTTTTGTAAATTTCCTTGGGCTGGAGGTCTGCCTCCAACAGTGGGTGCCAGGAAGTTGGTCAGCAGCTCACATTGGAGGAAGTCTGCCTGCAGCACCAGCTAATCAGTGGTAGATTGTCTCCAGGCTTGGAGGCTCTGCTTAACTATCCAGCTCATATCCAGTAGTAGAACCATCCAAGGATTGCTGTCTCCCATCTGGATTTTAAACCCTGGGTTCCCCCCAGGTATAGTGGCTCAGGGAGGAAGCTGAACAGTGCAGTTTGCAGGGATCTGTATGAAAAAGGGGGGTGGGTGTGGCTCAATTAACAGGCATACACCAACAGTATGTATTGAAAGAAAACTTTCAGAAGAAGACCAGCTTGGCTCATAAATACAGAGCCCATTCTGAACAGCTGTGGGGCAGGGGTGAGGGCAGGGGCCTCAAAGTCATCAAAAAGCCGGTCAGTGTTAACAGCTGAAGCAGACCCCAGCCAGACATTTCTAACTGTATCGAACACCTAAGCAAGCCAGTCTAGCAGCAGTTGTCCAAGATCAAGCTGCCAAAATGGGAGTTTCAGCTGCGCTTGCTAAAGGCAGGCAGGCAGGCCTAGTTCCCAATGATGCCATGATGAAGTACAGGGGCATTAGGAAAACAAACACATTGTCACTTTCCCTGTATTCCTCTCCCTTTTTACAAAGGTAATACAGTCCCATAATCCAAATTAGCTAACCTGCTGTTTTGCATAGATGCTGCTATTTACGGTGTATGATAGGGTTTCTGCAACGTAATATTAAATATATCAAAGAATGCGCTTCTGAACTGTATTGTGAATCTTGACCTACAGTCTTCGCATTTCCTGCTACTGAAACCTGATGTCTATTTCTTAGTAAGGCATCCCTTTGCTTACTAGGTCAAATGGGGGCGGGGAGATAAACATGTGATGGCATTGAAATACAGAGCTTAAAAAATGCTTTTCTGCTGCCACTAACAGATCGTAAATAATTTTCTACTCTGCTTGCTCAGTTCCTTATCATACCTGGTTCTCCCAATACAGCATGTAGGTACACACAGGGAAATACTACTAAGCAGCCTTCAGTATGTGTTTAGGCTGACATTAGCTCAATATGCTGATCAGAAACTGTCAAGAAATGTAGTAATATTCTAACCGGCTGATGCAGCAATCAGTCAAGGACTGTTAACAAGGCCAGAGGGTTAATCTCCCAGGCTATTTAAGCATTTGGAATACTGACTGATACACAGTTCCAAAACATTGATTTTCTTGCATGCTTGCATTCTCATTTTTTTTGTTTTGGGAGGAGGATCAGAGAGCGTTTGCTGTTCCAAAATGTCCTTCAGTATTCACACTGAAGCAACTGTTCACTGTAATTTCAACAACAATGATTCATCCTTTGTTGTAGGAAATGGGCCATCCTAATGTTAGCAATGCCAGCAAATGTGGGTGGGTGATGGGGGAATGATGCGTAATCTTCTTCCAGTTTTGAATACTGCCTTGTGGTGCCGAAGTGGGCATTCAAATAGTCTCTGTGAAACTTAACAGGAGAGAGTGGTTGCTAAAGCAAAGTGGGGTGGAGCCCTATCATTTCTCCTGCACCCTTAAAATCCAATTCTAGAGTGCAGCAGTCTTGTGACCTGTCACATTCATAAAATACCTATCATTCAGAGACTCCCTTAGAGTCTTCTCTCTCCTTCAGAAAAACTGAAAAATGACAAGAATACATATCTAAGTGTTTAATGCTGCCTTCTAGAAATGTCACATGTTTAGGTGTCCAGCTTTTCTCCTCTATCTTCAATATCTGAAGGTTGTGGCTGTATCATTGCACAGGAGGAGGAAAACCAGAGCCTCCTGTAGCTACCTGGCTCTGGCTCACATACGAAACCAAACTAAGCTACCCATTACCTGATGGGTGGGATTTCAAACCTGTTTTCTGCAGGAAATGACTGCATACAGCAAGTTCCCTGCAGGGAACTAGCATACACTGGCAAACCAAACAGGACTGAAGTTCCATCCATCATGTGAGATCACCCATTGGATAGATGACCATGGTTTTAGAAAAATGGCCTCACAGGCCACATTGGAACCTATGGAGGGCTAAGATGGGCCCATGAACCAGAGATTCTCCACCCCTGGCACAGAAACTCTGTTTACTGGATACCTGCTTTTGGAGTGCTTCTGTCTCCAGCAATGACAGGTAGCAACAGCTCCTTAAACAGATTCAGACCACTGGTCTGTCTAGCTCAGTCTAGTCTACATCTGAGCAGATTTGGGGAAGGTTTGAGAAGGAGAGGGGGGAAGAGTCCCATTGCTTAATATGTCAGGTAGGCAGGGTGATGTTGTATTCATTTCCGGCTTTCAGACTTCCTACAGGCATCTGGTTGAACACTGTGTGAATAGATTGCTGGACAAGATGGGCCATTAGTCTAAATCCAGCAGGGCTGCTTTTATCCTGGCACTGATGGGGTGCTTACTTAGCACTGCATTGGATACAAGCCTCAGTGTATTTGTCAATTTGTTCCTCAGCTGCATTATTTATGTTTGGAAAATTTCAATTTACAGGCATTCCCTTAGTACCAGCTACTCAACAGTGTATGTGTGTATTGTTTGCATGTATATGATGGGAGCCCCTACTGCTATGGAGCTGTTATCTTTTAACGTTGCATTTTTACCGGTGAGCTGAATTGTTGTGAACTCCATAGGAAAAGCAAGAGATCTTTTCCTGAACCACAGCCTATCTTTTATGATCTGACTCTCCTTGAACTTCCTTCGCCTCTGCAGGAGCTTTATGGCTTTATTTTGCTGTAGTGATACAGCTTAATGGAAGTGAGTGATACAAGACAATCTTTGAATGCTGCCAAGTGCTAGTTACCTAGGCTAGAGCTGCCCAAGACAAAGCCCTCCGAATGTTGCACAAGCGAGCTGGAAAGCAAAAAGGTCTTCTCTTCAAAGTCTCAGCTGACCCAGACATCATTCTACTTCTTTGCAGACAGACCACTTCTGCTATTTCTTTGTTATGCTAAGAAGGCAGGGGGCTCATTCAGACTTTTGTGCCATGTTTCTAGGCTGCTGCCTTTTTTTTTTTGACCCAGAATTTTCCCTGTGAAAACTCACTCTTTACCACTTAATTGGAGGAAATGGCAATCCACAGAAAACCTGAATTGCCATTTGTTCCGATTCAGCATTAAAGAGCAGGTTTTTGCTGGGAAAGCTCAAAAAACCAACAACGCTCAGAGTGTTAAAGTGAGGACCTGTGCCTAGAAAGTATGGGGCAAAAAGTAAATGTGGCTGAGCACTTGAAATCTAAGTGATATCATTGAATAGGCTGGGGCAAGACAGAATCTTGTAACAATACATTTCCAAAAGCCTCTGACTACAGTAGTTCCATGACGTCCACAACTAGGCTAGGAGGAAGGGAGTGATATGGCTGACTGAGGGAAGTTGTAGCTGGAGGTTAAAACAGCGTGGGCCAAGGAAGCTAGATCTAAATAAGAATGAAATTGCCACAACTGCATCAAGAAGCAGAGATCTTTCAAAGCATTCCTAGCCACCACTGCAGCAAACACAACCAGGAACAGTTGTTGAGCATTTTAATGGAAAGGGGCTCATATGTGCACTGGGACATTAGGTCTGCCAGTCACCATCATTTTAGTCTTGTCAGGATTTCATTTCACCCAGTTTATCCTCTTCCATTTCCCAGACCTGGGTCACCTAGAGGAAAAAAAGATTAGGTGCCTTTTAGCCAAATGATGGCACAAGCTATCAAAAATCTAAATCTTCCAAAGCACCTTTCACATGCAGAATGAAGAAGGAGAGAAAGATGGAAAAGATGACATCGCCACATCCTGGATCCAGCCAGCCACCTCAGCTGCATGTTTCCCTGAAAGCCCAGGTAGCTCAGTACTCAGAACTTGAGAAGACCGAAGCAGCTAGAGTAGAATGGGGAACCTGTGGCCCCCCAGATGTTGCTGGACATCTTCCACCAGCATAGCCATGGTCAGGACTGATGGGATTGTTTGTAGTCCAACAGCATCTAGAGGGACAGAGCTTCCCCAGCACTGAATTAGAAGGACTACAGCAGGGGGAGAGTGAGGCAGAGCGTTTTTAGAGCAATATACTTCTTCCTGCAGTTGCATCGTAAGGTTACAGATAATTCAAGTTTGTAATTAAATAGTGATTTCTCAAGTGTGTTATCTTAGATTTAACTCTGATAAATATGAAAGCACTGAATAGTATTAGATCCATACCTGGGGTCCGTATTCTTCCTTAGCCTTGGCTGACCTAAATAATTTTGTCATCTTCCTTTTCACCATCCCTTTCAGATGGTTAATGAATACATTGAAAAATGCCAGACCTGGTCCTGGTCTCTGGGGCACTTCACTATTAACCTTTTTCCATACTGAAAATTGCCCATTTGTTTCCAGTTGGTTTCGTGCCTCTTAACCTCTTTTTAAATCCATGACAGGGCTTTTTGCTCTTGCATTCTGGTATCTAAGTTTCCCGAGAGCTTCTTGCAAGGTTTTTTTTTTAAAAATCAAAAGCCTTTTGAGAGGCTGAATAATCCACTGAGCTTTTTGTACTTAATTTAAATCTTCCCAAAAGGCACAGTTTCCCTTACTATTCTTTACAAGTATGAGTGTGTGTAAGTGGGAGATAGACAGATTATATTTTAATATTGCAGTTACATTGACAATTTCGGATGAAGCTGTGACTTTGCACCTTTCCCCATTTCTTTGGACATATACAAATGAATGCTGACAGTGATTTTTGGGTGGCAGTCCAGTTTTACAGGATGTTCTCAGACATTAACAAAAGATATCTCTGTAGTACATTTGCAAGATGGGCAGCTTTTGATGGCACTAGAGAGCCTTCAAAGAAAGAGGGAGGAGAAAGATTTAGGGGACAACTGTGGCTGTTTTATCTGTTCATAATTTCCTCTTTCAATTACAGGCTTTACAGAATAGGCTTGCCAGATGCCCTGAAAAACCCCATCTGGGCTTGCTCCTCTGCCTTCATAATAAAAAAATGTGCAGAAATCAGCTGGGGTAATTGTTAGGCCCCCTGTTAATGTCATCCAGTGAACCAGTGGCTAGAAGCAGAGGAGGAGGAACAACAACTGGCAATTCCATTAAAGGCATAGGAGCCTGGATAGGGAAAAAGTTTGGCAACCTTTCCTTCTAATCTTATTTCACTTGATGAATTTAGCTGCTTAATAGGCATAAGTTGCATGTGAATTCTTGCTCCTCTTTGTTGGATACAGCTTCGTGTATCTATTCCAGTGAAGAGAGAAAGCTGGGACCTAGATCTATTGTTCTGCCACTGTCAGCCATCCAGCTGCAAGGTAATCAAAGTTTAGGAAGCCACACCATATCAATATTCTCTAAATAACATGGCTGTTAATTGTGGTGCCAATAACAGCTGGAATTTCCCAGCATTTTGGAGCTTCAGGGAACATGGAAAGCCCTTAACGTGTTAAACTGGGAAAAGAAAAGAAAAGTTGTAAACAGTGGAATCTAATGGCAATATGCACAAAATTCATCTGGGATTGTCTCTCTGTCTCTTTCTCTCTCACATGCTCATTCATTCTGTGACGCAAAAGAGTTAGTTTCAAAGGATGTCTAGAGGGAATTTCACATGTATAAAGCCTATTTTGTAACATGAAGAATCCTTCTGTTAACGGCAGGCACTTAGGTAAGTACGTTTCCGCACTCTTACCTAAATCCTCATCCGCTTTGCATGCGAGTTTTAAGGCTTTAAATTTCAGAGCTAAAGGATGTTAGAGGACCAAAAAAATTTACTTGGGGGAGCTTGCAGCACAAGCGAAGTAGCTTCACACTTCTGCATGGGAATAGTTTAGCTCAAGAACAGATATGCATTCCCAGTCTGCATCCCTGAAAAGCCTTTCGTCTTAGAGTGCTTGTGTCTACTTGCTGACTACACCTTGCTGTTTGGCTCATAGGGATATTCCCTCCTACTTTTAGTCAGTGATTTTTAAAAAAGCTGTTATTCCTAAATCACGGGCAGGGAACCTCAGGCTTAGAAGCCAGATGTGACCCTACAGGACTCTCTGTTTGACTCTTGGGACTCTTCTGACCCAGGCTACACCTACCACCATCCCTGCTACACCTCCTCATCAAGTTTGCCTAGCCGGAATATGTCATTGAACTGTAATAATACCTCCTGCATTCATGGATGGAGAGATGTACGTATGTGCAGATACTTCTGGCTTCTTTATGGGTGGAAATGTAGCCTTCTGTGCAGAGGTAAGAGCCACATTAATTGCTCCACTCATGTTTTCTTCTGGCCCTGCACAGTGGTAGCATATTGCCCCCTAAGAACGTTCCCATGATGTATTGTGGTCCATGGGTTGAAAAAGATTCTCCACCCCCATCCTAAACCTAGATGTGTATTCAGCAGTGTGGTCAACGAAAAGAAATAAACAGGCCGGCATTACAGAGCTGAAGGCAGGACATCTGTGACTGAATTGCCAGGATTTTTGAAAACTAAAACATAGCCCTGTTTTTCCCCCAGTTTTTCAGCAGGGATTAAAGAGGTATTTGTTCCTTTCTTGCATCAATCAAAATTGACTCCTCTCCACCTCCACTGCTGTTAGTTTTTTGCCTGTATTTGCCTTATACCTGCATATCTGTTAAAGGAGTTCCTGGTACAGTTTCTAGGATGTTGGTTTTTAAATTCAGAAGATTCACTTAATATATTCCAAGTAAAAATAGTCTGGTGCTCAACAGAAATAGAAAAGAAAGGAAAAACACCAGTGTATAATTAGCTGGCTACTGTTGTTTTCCTACACAGTATCTGTCTTCAGTCTCTCTATACCAGAAGCTAGTAAGTTGCTTCCATACTAGGAATTGCTATCCTTGCTTTACAGGTTCTTAGTAGAGTAGTCAGACAATATTGTTGTATACTTACTGCATTTTGGGTTTTTTGGAGCTGTCCTCCTGGATTTTATTGAAGCACTATTGTGGCTTTTTAGAACTACTGCCTCTTTAATCAAAAGCTTCCTGTTTGCTGGTTCAGCCCATTTTATTTCTTCGTGTTGAGTACAGCTGGGAGATTAGTGATGGATTTTCCCTTGAAAAACGTTTCCACCAATTGGTGCTGATGGCAGTTCCCATGGGGGAGCTTTAATTAATGACTGCTTCAGATTGCTTCTTTTCATTTTTATATAGCAAAGTTATTTTGCGCAGGTTAACTCTGTGTCCAGGGCAGCTGTCTACCAGCTCCACCTGGTACGCAGGCTAAGACCCTACCTGCCCGCGAACTGTCTCGCCAGAGTGGTCCATGCTCTAGTTATCTCACGCTTGGACTACTGCAACGCGCTCTACGTGGGGCTACCTTTGAAGGTGACCCGGAAACTGCAATTAATCCAGAATGCGGCAGCTAGACTGGTGACTGGGAGTGGCTGCCGGGACCACATAACACCGGTTCTGAGAGATCTGCATTGGCTCCCAGTACGTTTCCGAGCACAATTCAAAGTGTTGGTGCTGACCTTTAAAGCCCTAAACGGCCTCGGTCCTGTATACCTGAAGGAGCGTCTCCACCCCCATCGTTCAGCCCGGACACTGAGATCCAGCGCCGAGGGCCTTCTGGCGGTTCCCTCATTGCGAGAAGTGAGGCCACAGGGAACCAGACAGAGGGCCTTCTCGGTAGTGGCGCCCGCCCTGTGGAACGCCCTCCCACCTGATGTCAAAGAGATAAATAATTACCTGACATTCAGAAGACATCTTAAGGCAGCCCTGTTCAGGGAAGTTTTTAATATGTAACGCTGTACTGTTTTTAACACTGATTGGGAGCCGCCCAGAGTGGCTGGGGAAACTCAGCCAGATGGGCGGGGTATAAATAATAAATTATTATTATTATTATTATTATTATTATTATTATTATTATTATTTTGCAAATAAAGATGAAAACACCCTATATAAGTAGTTAAAGTATTCTCCCTCCAATGGGAACAGGAATTGATATTAAGGTGCAATTAAGAAGTCTTTGACTACTATTCCCATTATTGAGCTCAGTAGAAAGCAATAAAAGTGGCAGAACAATTGAGCAATAATCTTAATATTGTAAGGTACCTTACAATATTGTAAGATTTATTTCTTAGTGAATATTCAAGGATATTGACCATGATAGAGAGCACCATTGGATAATATAGCACAGAAGGTTCCCACATAATTGCAGTAAAGCAGCGATTCAGCACCTTTAAATGGATCTAATGTAGAAAAAGCCAATGAGAGGGTAGGTTACATCTTCAGTAAATTCTTTGTCTTAAGAGGTGGGGCAAACTGTTCAGTATCAATCATGAATCTGTGGCTTATTTGTAGGGTAACTTACTAAAGAATGTTCATGTTGAGTGTGAGTTTTCAGAGAGAGAAACTTTGAAACGAAAGAACATAAATCAAGTGATATTTTTTATCACTGCATCTTTCTTGAGTAATAGTTAGCTGTAGTGTAGAATAGCCAATATATGTAGAGCTGTGAAACTGTCGCCAGGCATGATGAATGTTATATGTGTGTGTTTTGTAATACAGGAAGCAAAATCCATCAGCTTAAGGACCAAAACTACATATTCTCGATTTGTGCGTGTCTGGCAAGTGTCTCTAAAAATTACCAATATTTATGAAAACAGCATATACAATTCATTCAATTATAGGTTTGAAATATCCAGTACCTTATAACTGAGAATTGATTATTTTAGGGATGTCACTATGTAATAGAGGGAGAAAAAGTTTAATAAAATTGTGCTCAATAAAATGAATTTTTGCATTCAATGGGAAGTACTTTCAGATACATATGCAAAGCCTCAGTCTTACTACTAAATTGTTCTGTCATACACTCTCATGAAAAAGTAGAGTAAGATTCAAAACATGAGAGGCACAACTAAAAGAGGTTTAATAAAACGGATGTTTGTAAAACAAAACAGGAAAATTGGCACTAACTCTATTTTACCCTCTTTTTCCTATGTGTTTTTGTTAGAAGTGCTCATAAAATGTCACTATGCATCATGGCTTTCTACCAAACAGTATGCATTTATTTAAGACAATTGGTTAGCATACAGCCTAGCGGCTAATGCTGAACTAATTTTATTTCAAAACAACAATAATCTTAGGGCTATATTCTCTCTTCAGCTCAACCCAGTGTCATGGAAAACAGCAAATCGACCTCAAAGAACATGAACTGGGAAGTTATGTGCTTGTTAGGACATCTCAGTCCTTTTCAGACAAACAGTTCCATAATGTTCTCACAGTTCCAGAATCCTGTTCTCACTGTGTCCAATCAGATGCCTATGGAAAGCCCACAATGAGCACCTGAGTGCAACAGCACTTCTCCAACTTGTGATTCCCAGAAACTTGTGAAGGTATGGGACTCAACTAGAAAAAGAAGAGAAGAGTTTGGATTTGATATCCCACCTTTCACTCCCCTTAAGGAGTCTCAAAGCGGCTAACAATCTCCTTTCCCTTCCTCCCCCACAACAAACACTCTGTGAGGTGAGTGGGGCTGAGAGACTTCAAAGAAGTGTGACTAGCCCAAGGTCACCCAGCAGCTGCATGTGGAGGAGCGGGGAAGTGAACCTGGTTCACCAGATTACGAGTCTACCACTCTTAACAACTACACCACGCTGGTCTAATCATACTCTAATCATATTCAAAATGGTAGTGGGTGGTTTGAATTTTACAGTAAAATTATAAATGGGTAGTGGCATCTGATCCTCCTCATTCTCCTGATTTACATCTCATGTCCCTTTCCTGCACTTTTTACCTCAGTCCTGTTTGACTGATGAAGTGAGCTGGACTACACCATGCCTGAAGGAATGGAGAAAGGTCAGTTAAGGCATGGAATAGGGAGTTCAGAGTTCCCCTCGCCATGTCACCTTCCCGTTTACACATGAATGGAACAGATGTATGAACAACAAACATGGCTGCCCTAGTCACATCAGAAAAAAAAGCATTTTCTGTCTCAGGGGATAAGTGAGACAACACACTATAGAAATATGGATATCTGAATAAATATTGTCCTGTTAATGGGTGGGGTGGAAGAGAGAGAGCCATTACATGGGCTTCCTTTTGCCTTTCTGATTCATTAGATTCCACCCCCCACCCCTGCTCGAGACTTGCATGAATAAAAGAGTTAAGCACTCATGAAGTATGCTGTGTTCCTTCAAAAGTCTATATAAAGTTTTAAAAGACAGAGTTCATAAATGTGGAAAAAGGCTAGATAATAAAAAGACTAAGCTATGGATATCATGGCTTCTCTAGGGTTACCCAGAAGCAAAAGGGATTTAAATCACTTCCCCCTCTCAGAGTGTGTCTTAGGCTGACTGAAAATGAACTACTCCGATCCTGCATGGAAGCAGTGGCACAAGCAGAGTCAGCAGCAAAGTGCTTACTTTATGAGCATGAGAAATATCAGCTTGCCAGAAGAGCCTGGCTAGGCAGAGATCCAGAGAGCAAATCAATTTTTAACACCTCTGAAATCTATGTCTGCAATAAGTGCATCTGTGAACACGGTCCTTCCATGTGCCTTGGCATCTGTGAGCGTTACAAGAGTGCTGCATTGCTCGCTCTCCTTTGAAGTGTTTTCTACTGGAACTAAACCTTCCCTCACATTTGCATATTAAAGCTGTGGGTGAGTGACTTATCAAAGATATATGTTTTTGCCTGTCAGGACTGGCCCGGCTCCTGAGGTGAAGGACAAGATGGCGTCCCCTCCATTCCCTGTACAGAAGCTGACCAGATTGGCAAATGAATCTGACTTCAGCATTGTCAATGGGACAGAGTCCTCCAATGTGGTTTGGAGCCCAATTTCCCCAATTTGTCAGATGGTCCCTGTTATGGGTAAACCTGAATTTACGAGGGGGAAAGATCAATATTGGTGTTTGAGTGTAACATCATGCACAACATGCAAATTAAATGGGAACACAAACAGCTGCAAACACAAAGTAAACTTGGGTGTGGACAAACCCTTATTTTTTTTAAACAGAATTTTAAAAAAATACTGGTTCCCTGTTCTCTTTCTATGGCAATGGGCAGTGGAAAGTTTTCAATTTTGTAAGTGGTCTGGATTTGGATATAGTTTGGCACACGTGTTTTCTTTGGAGAAGGAAGTCTAGAGTTGGCCTATAGATTGAATATACTTTTGAAACAATGACATTTTATTTGGTTTGTTTGTGTTTAGTTATAACATTTGTATTCAGCAATGCATCTGGGTCAGTTTACCTGCACAATTCATGTTGATGTGGCAGATCCCTTTAGCACATTTTGACTCTGTTAATTTGTCTGTGGGATGTAGATCAGTCTACATCCCAATTCCAAAGAAGGGCAGTGCCAAAGAATGCTCCAACTACCGCACAATTGCACTCATTTCACACGCTAGCAAGGTTATGCTTAAAATTCTACAAGGCAGACTTAAGCAGTATGTAGACCGAGAACTCCTAGAAGTGCAAGCTGGATTTCAAAGGGGCAGAGGAACCAGAGACCAAATTGCAAACATGCGCTGGATTACGGAGAAAGCTAGAGAGTTCCAGAAAGACATCTACTTCTGGTTCATTGACTATGCAAAAGCCTTTGACTGTGTCGACCACAGCAAACTATGGTAAGTTTTTAAAGAAATGGGAGTGTCTGGTCACCTCATCTGTCTCCTGAGAAATCTCTATGTGGGACAAGAAGCTACAGTTAGAACTGGATATGGAACAACTGTTTGGTTCAAAATTGGGAAAGGAGTATGGCAAGGCTGTATATTGTCTCCCTGCTTATTTAACTTATATGCAGAATTCATCATGTGAAAGGCTGGGCTGGATGAATCCCAAGCTGGAATTAAGATTGCCGGAAGAAATATCAACAACCTCAGATATGCAGATGACACAACCTTGATGGCAGAAAGTGAGGAGGAATTAAAGAACTTTTTAATGAGGGTGAAAGAGGAGAGCGCAAAATATGGTCTGAAGCTCAACATCAAAAAAATGAAGATCATGGCCACTGGGCCCATCACCTCCTGGCAAATAGAAGGGGAAGAAATGAAGAAGTGAAAGATTTTACTTTCTTGGGCTCCATGATCACTGCAGATGGTGACAGCAGTCACGAAATTAAAAGACGCCTGCTGCTTGGGAGAAAAGCAATGACAAACCTAGACAGCATCTTAAAAAGCAGAGACATCACCTTGCCAACAAAGGTCCGTATATTTAAAGCTATGGTTTTCCCAGTAGTGATGTATGGAAGTGAGAGCTGGACCATCAAGAAGGCTGATCGCCGAAGAATTGATGCTTTTGAATTATGGTGTTGGAGGAGACTCTTGAGAATCCCATGGACTGCAAGAAGATCAAACCTCTCCATTCTTAAGGAAATCAGCCCTGAGTGCTCCCTGGAAGGACAGATTGTGAAGCTGAGGCTCCAATACTTTGGCCACCTCATGAGATGAGAAGACTCCCTGGAAAAGACCCTGATGTTGGGAAAGATGGAGGGCACAAGGAGAAGGGGGCGACAGAAGACGAGATGGTTGGACAGTCTTCTCAAAGCTACCAGCATAAGTTTGACCAAACTGCGGGAGGCAGTGGAAGACAGGAGTGCCTGGCGTGCTCTGGTCCATGGGGTCACGAAGAGTCAGACACAACTCAACAACAACAACAATTTGTCTGTGATACATTGCTTCTGTGTCAAAAATTTCTGAATACAAGAGTTGGGGCAATGCAATGCCTACAAAATGGTGGGAATGCGTGTGGCAAAATGTCAGAAATGTGAATGAATTCTTGCTTCAGAGGCAGAGTTTGGTTGTTTTAATAAAATCCTGGAGAATGAGTGTGTATTATTCACAGTTCCCCCGTGTCAAATACCTATGTAAGTTTTACTCAGAGCACACCCAATAAAATGAAGTTAGGTGTATTAATTTCAGTGGGTCTGCTCTGAGTAAAATGTAGTTGACTAGCACCCAGAGTTAAGTGTGTCAGGAAGTAGGAGTGCCAATCGTTGCTCACCTTGTATGTCCATGCTTATCCCCCCCCTTTTAATGACTATTATACCAGACCATTGCTGTGACTTTTTCAAGCATTAAGTTTTGTTCCTTTATGGTTAGACAGATTGCTACTATCTGCTAGGAGTGTGCAACTGCTTTAGTTGAAGCCTGAATACCCAACTGAGTGGACTGCTTCAGAGGCATTCAAACCTCCTCCAAAGTGAAGTGACTCTTGTCTGAAACAATTCAAAGTGAAGTGAGCTGCTCCTGAAGCTTCATAGCTGCTTCAGAAGGGTATTGCACAGTTTATTCCTGGACAATTGATAGTTTTGTGAACCTCTCCCATGTTCTCCATACAAGGAAAATGCCAGGCAGAAGGGAGGGGAGACAGAGAGGTGGCATGTGTCTCTGGGTTTGTTTACTCAGAGGCTGATTTAGGGGAGCGTGACCGGTTCAGTTGCACTGGCCACAAAGCCTTGGGGCGTCACAGGGATTGCTGCAACTATTATTCAGAATGGAGTGCAATAGACAGAGGGGACCAAATGTTAGCATTTCGCAGGGTACCACTGAAATTTGAGACACCAAGGTCCACCACTGGTTTACTGGCCATTGTGTCCTCTATGCCGGGGGAGGTTAATTTGCGGCTAGAGAGAATCTAACCAGAGAATTTCGCCCCCAGAGCTCTTTAGCAGTGACATTGTCATCCCACTGTGTTTAGTGTTCTTTTTCAAGTTGACTCTTTTGGGAGCAGGAATGTAGAGTTTTGGAGTTGGCAGTGGCTGTGTTTTGCTTCTGTGATGTTCTTATTCCAATTTTCTTAAAATTCTGTACTAAAATCTATCTTCTTGCATCATCATCATCATCATCATCATCATCATCATCATCATCATCATAATTTTATTTATATCCCACCCTCCCCAGCCGAAGCCGGGCTCAGGGCGGCTAACAACAATCAAATAGTCAAACAATCAAATAAGCCAACATTCTAAAAACATTTCATTATAAAAATTAATTAAAATCAAATTAATGGCAACCGTTAAGCAAAATTCTGTGCAGGTTGCCAGAGGAGGGAGTCAGGCTGCGCCCCGACCAAAGGCCTGGTGGAACAACTCTGTCTTGCAGGCCCTGCGGAAAGATGTCAGGTCCCGCAGGGCCCTAGTCTCTTGTGACAGAGCATTCCACCAGATTGGAGCCGCAGCCGAGAAAGCCCTGGCTCTAGTTGAGGCCAGCCTAACCTCTCTGTGGCCTGGGACCTTCAGGATGTTTTTATTTGCAGACCGTAGGTTCCTCTGTGGGGCATACCAGGAGAGGCGGTCCTGTAGGTACGAGGGTCCTAGGCCGTATAGGGCTTTAAAGGCTTTTAATTCTTATGTACTCTTGCTGTTAGTTTATTCACTAGTATTAGTGAATCAGGGAAGTTATTTTCCTTCATACCATACCACCAAACTGGCCCTAGCTTCATCTGATACAAGTTCAGTGTTAAATATTTGTAGGTCTGTGTATGTCTCTATGTGTAACATTATAGCATTTGACTGTGTCTGTTATCGTGCACCCATCTGTCTGGAATTCATGGAGTCATAGAATTGTAGAGTTGGAAGGGACCCTGAGGATCATTTAACCCAACCCCCTGAAATTCAGGAATTGCAACTAAAGCATCCATGGCAATTGGCCATCCAACCTCTGCTTAAAAACCTCCACATGAAAGTGAGGCCACCACTTATCTGAGGGAGTCCGTTCCAGGGTCAAACAGCTCTTACTGTCAGAAAGTTCTTCCTGATGTTTAGTCAAAATCCCCTTTCTTTAACTTGAAGCCATTGCTCTGGGTCCTACCTTCCTGAACAGGAGAAAACAAGCTTCAATAGGCTCCATATGTTGAGAAGGTGATAAAGGTAAAGGTATCCCTGACCATTAGGTCCAGTCGTGACCGACTCTGGGGTTGCGGCGCTCATCTCGCTTTTTTGGCCGAGGGAGCCGGCGTACAGCTTCTGGGTCATGTGGCCAGCATGACTAAGCTGCTTCTGGCGAACCAGCACAGTGCACGGAAACACCGTTTACCTTCCCGCTGGAGTGGTACCTATTTATCTACTTGCACTTTGACATGCTTTCGAACTGCTAGGTGGGCAGGAGCTGGGACCGAGCAACGGGAGCTCACCCCGTCTTGGGGTTTCGAACTGCCAACCTTTTGATCGGCAAGTCCTAGGCTCTGTGGTTTAACCCACAGCGCCACCCACATCCCGTTCAGAAGGGGATACTATGCCTCAAATAAAATCCCATCAGATTCTCCCAAGCAATAAAAAAAAAATACTGTTGGTTGATTTGTCCATTGCAGTCAGTGCGGTTTGGGAAAACTGAAGTGGGGTTCTGCTTCTTATCTGAATCAAGGCACATCTTGCCTCAAGTGAAATGGACCCCTCTCTGAAGCACTGAAGAAAGTGAATTCATTTTTCTGTGCACACCCATGCAGCCCACATATTGAAATGCATAAGCACCTGTGTAGTAGATGGTATTCTGCAACCATAAAGAAATATATGTTTTGTGGCTCAACAAATCTTAAGATAAGACTGTTTAACTGACAGAGTTCACGTAAAATCACAAAAGAGACCAGTTTAGACTTCAGATCTGTGCCAGTTGAAATGGATAGACCTGGCTCATTATTAACTGTAGTCTTTATTATTGTAGTCTTCATTTGCAAATGGCACAAAACTCCTAAAATACTAATTAAGTTGTTTGTTAAATGAGCACAGTGCTTCCCATGTCAATACACAACATATCCATTATTTAAATAAAAAGAAAAGGACTATCTGAGCATCCAAATAGCTTGGAGATCTATTCATTGCTGAAGCAAATACTTGTGTAGTTGATCCTGTAACACCAAGGCAGCATCTGAAAACTAAAGCTAATACGTCAGTATTTAAAAAGCATGTTATTTTCCCTGGTGATATTACCTCAAAATCTGTAAAACCCTAGCAACCAGGCTAAAATTAATGGCAATAATGTCTCTGCACTTCTGAGTTTGGCCTGTGGGACTTAGGTTACACTAGAAAACCTCCTCAAACTTTATAGCATCTCTTTGTGAAATAAGGCCATTTCCAAGGAGACCTGAGATATGAAGCAGTGCTGAACACTTGAGAACTCTTAAATAAATGCTCGGTGGTGTTGTTGCTATTATTATTACAAGCTGCCCGAAACCACCATCTTAGGTTCTTCTAATTCTTTTTTATGGCAGGTAATCTTCATGCTTTGTTCAAATGTTCTGGTCTTATATGTTGAAGCCAATTATTTCAGAGAGACATAAATGTTGCAAGCAGTTGATTGAACCATTTTAAACCAGGGCTGAACTACAAGACTATCAATTAAATTAGAACCCCACAAAAACTGTGACACAAAATCAATGGAATCAACAAGCTCTATATACATAGGAAGGCTGGGAAAATGGTGCCTTTGATCCTGTCTTCCCGGGAATAGAGCGTGAGCACAGACCTGCTCTTGCATGCAACACAGATCAGCAATGCTGTGCTGGAGAAGTGGCAGACAGCCTGGAATAGGTAAACAAGCTCAATATTTTATCAGCAAGCAGCCAGCAGAGTTTGCAGCTATGGCACTTCATGTAGCCTCACCATTGTGGTGGTTAAAGCCCACCTGTGTGTTTTCTTGGACTGCATTTCCTCACTTTTCATATGGTTCTGTCAGCTGTTAGATTTCCGGAGGAATATTCTTTCAGATGTGCATTTGACAGGCCACTCTCCCCCACTCTGTTCCTCCAGGTTTAATCTGCTATGAACAGAAAAGACATTTTTTCAGCAAAAGGGAGAATGGCTACAAGATGCTGAGGGATACACTGGATGCTTTTGAGGTCAGAAAAAAGAAGGCTACTGGTGATGGCTGAAAGGCTTCCATTTTATCTTAAATAGATCAGGTCAGCAGCATTCATTATCTCCTGAAGGAACTCCAGCTGTTTGAGAAGGGCCAGCTGCATGGTTCTTGCTATTCACACCGTAAGAATGAAAGGGAGAGAAGATCTGTCAGGGTAACTGCGCTCTTGTTAAATATCAAGATCCAGCAAGATGGCATTAGGTCTGTATAATGCTTTCTGTGCAGCAGTTTTACACACAACCTTGATCACAGTGGCACTTTCTATCTGAACTCCACTCAAACTGACTTGAGTTTAAGAAAGGACTGTGCAGTATATTTCGAGCATAACTCTCAGTAGTGAAAGAATATGGCTTAACGTTTAAGGTGATTTCAGAGTACAGTGGTACCTCGGGTTACATATGCTTCAGGTTACATACGCTTCAGGTTACAGGCTCCGCTAACCCAGAAATAGTACCTCAGGTTAAGAACTTTGCTTCAGGATGAGAACAGAAATCGTGTTCCGGTGGCGCAGCAGCAGCAGGAGGCCCCATTAGCTAAAGTGGTGCTTCAGGTTAAGAACAGTTTCAGGTTAAGAACGGACCTCCAGAACGAATTAAGTACTTAACCCGAGGTATTACTGTAACGCTAAGAATGACTTTCAGTTTGCATGGAAATGTACTTCTGAACATTATTATTATCCTGTGCAAAATGAAGAAGAAACAACTTAAAACAGAACTCACAGAGCCAGGAAATTCAAATATTAACTTCAAAGTTGCTTGTGAAAGTTGACTTTTCCCATGCCGCAACAACACAGAAATCTGAAAACATTGACAATTATCATTGCTGTACAAGCATGGAATGTTTCAGTGCACCTGGAGTTTAGTCATATATACTGTACCAGGGGTAGTCAACCTGGTCCCTACCGCCCACTAGTGGGCATTTCAGGATTCCAGGTTGGCGGTAGGTGGTTCTACGGCACATGTTACTGCAGCACTGGTGGGCAGTAAGGAAATTTTGCCATCAAGAAAGATGCATTAGTGGGCGGTAGGTATAAAAAGGTTGACTACCCCTGTACTACACCATATATGCACTAGATAGTCATCACACCATTTCTGGAGGTCCTAATGCTGGGGCAGGGCAGGGTTTAGATTGTTGTCACATTGAGAAGGTAGAGCTGAGAAGAGGAGGTAGAAGAAACCCACATCACCCAGAGGCTGGGAAGTGAGCAGAGGTGAGGAAGGAATCCTGTGTCAGTAGCCAGAAATGAGTGACAGAATCTGCTTCTCATCCAGCCAGCTCATTGGTCCTAGTCCTGGCTGTGCCTCCACTCTATCTGAATCATTCCTGATTCACTGGAGCAGAGCAAATCCAGGTGGAGCTGTCCGGGAGCTGGTGAGTGGAACAAGGGGGCAGGCAGAGCCCTCCTCGTTAATGTAAAAATTCACAGAGCAAGTAAAATTCCCATTGACTGTGTCAAACCAGGAGAGGGAATCTGTGACTTTTCAGAGGACTCCAACTCTCATCAGCTACAGCCAGCAAGGCCAGCGATGGGGGATTATGGTAGTCTAACAGCATCTGGATGGCTACATTTTTGCTGACTCCAGCCAAGAGTTTATGATTTCTAGCACAGGTAACATAAATAGGGTCCTTACTGAAGTTTATGATTAGTTTGCAGCGAGTGGCCTCTCCCAGTTCTTTTGGAGTATATTTAATTGCTACAAAAAGGCTTCCAAATCTATCAATCTATCATCTGTCTATCTATCACTGGTATTTAGAAATGTAATAACCTGTGTGCCAGGGGCAGGGGTGGTGCTCCCCATTTTGCTGCTCGAAACAAAAATCTCACCAGAACGAGATTTCACTGGAAACCAGTGCTGCTGCCACTGCCACTTCTCTGCTGGTGGTGAAGGCAGCGGGGTGTGCGGCAGAGGCAAGAAAGCTGCTGCCCCTTGGTCTTCCAGCACTCTAGCTGAGCACCTCACCTTGTCTCATCAATGGGCTGGGCTTGGTCATGGGACAGAGTAGCAACAGTTTCTACTTCACAAGGAGCTAAAATTGCGATGTTACGCTGGAGCTCTTCATTTTAGTCTCTTCATGACGCACGACTGACCCGAATGATATATTTCATCATTTTATTTGTTTCTTTTAAACGTAATTATTTGTTTAGCAGCTATCATAACAGCAGTGTTTTTTAACAAGCTAGACAAAATGGTGGCCACATTGTCACCAATAAAGAATGTAATGTAAAAAAAAAATTGTAACCCCCCCTCACAACCTTGTAAAATACAGTACATTGTAATCAGCATACTTTTCTAATGTGGTGCAGTGCTAAATATAAAACCTGATATTTAGTTAGCCTTGGTGCAACGTGTGTTAGTTTAGCACAGTGCCAGTTCACGCTCAGTCGTTTCTAAATATAGTTCTCCGTGTCTCCTAATGTCATTTTTAAGTATCACTTTCAAAATGATAGTTTGTAATATTGTGTAGCTTTCACAAACCCAAGGAATTCCCTTGAGCACATACACTATACCCTCTAACACAATGTTCAAGCCCACTGAAAGCACTTCTGACTTAGTTTTAGATTGTCACTACAGTGCTTTCAGAAGACTGAATAAAATAAACTCAGGAGTCTGGTGATTTACTTTTAAGAAGAACAGAACTGTGCTGCTTGAAACCATAATAAAAAAGCCCAAGTTCAAAATTTAAGCTGAAGCTTATTTACTTTCTAGGTATGCCAATTATTGGCACATTGTTTGCTAGAATGGTTCATGAGTCTCATCTTCTCTCATTTCCCCTAGAGTTTCAGGGCTCTAATTTCCTAGCTAAGGTGGTGATTGCCAAGACAGGTGTGAATGATTGTTGCTCAAACCAAACTGGGCAGTTGCTGTTATTCTTCTTCCAGCAGAAGGCCACATTGACAGAGGTTTTTCTGCGGCATTTGAGAGTATACATATAATGAAAGCATTCCCACAACACTTTTGCAGCCTCACTTTGGGCTATGTGAAAGGATTTTTTATTTTATGTCAAACCAATCTATTTTATGAAAATGGTATATAGGTTCTCTTAGTTCACATATGGTGGTCAATGCAATAATAGGTGTCAAGAAAGATGACCTGTGCTTTGTTTGCTACCTTTTGGAAGAGGAGCTCTTCTACCTGGGCAAGGATCCAGCAGTTAGCAATCAGTTGCTGCAAGAAGAGGATAAGAAGGGTGCACCAACATTTAAAGCACGCTCCCTCTCCTGCCAGGCTCTATCAACAACAGTTGCGTGAGGTAAAAGAACTGGATTCAAGGGGTGGTATTCTACTAACTCATCTCATCAGTGCAGGAATTACTGCTGGGACAACACAACCCCCCTCTCCCGCTCCCACCCCATCCCCAAATCTGTTCTGCAGGGCTGAGGGAACCCCTAGAACAGATTTAGGGGGCACACAGGTGAAGCAGAGGGGGTAAGTGTTTAAGCAGGCTTCTGTTACTGAACAGTTCAGCAGTGGGCCTGAAAAGGTCCAGCAATATATTAGTTCGTTCTCTTCCTATGCTTTTTCTACACAGTTTGTGTGGAAACAACTCAGCAGTAATCTCTTTTTCTAATCAGAAGACTCTGAGTCCTTAGTATTCCTTCCAGGGGAGTAACTAGGAGGTGGTGAGGAAAGCCTCGTCAGGGGTGCAGGTGTGTGTGGGAAATTTGCTAAAAATAAGTCCATAAATATGTCTATAAATAAAAATATTGATTAGTTCATGAGGAATTGAAGTGTGTGAGGAATTGAATGGGTGGATGGGGGTTGGAGGAGAGGCGGAAAGAAGAGGTAATCTGTCCATGGCTACAGGGCGCAATCTGGACGGTTCTGCCAGGGGCACAAGATCACTTAGCTACAGCTCTGCCTCCTTTACCAGTCTTGTTCCAGATTTATGTCATCTCCCCATAGTCTCTGTCTCTAGGTTTCCCTCCTTTCCCTCTGCCTATCTCCTTATATTTACCCTCAGGAAGAGCAACTTCAGTTATTTTCACAGTTCTGTGAAATGGCATTAATTTTTCAAAACAATCCATGAAATGTGTCACACTAAAGCCTTTAAAACCACCCAACTCTATCTCCTTGTCACGTTTTGCCCCATTTTAACCAATGGCTTTGTTTGTCAGAAGTTTACAACCCTCTACCTTGAAACATGGCAATATATGGATGGTGCCTACCCCTTTTCACTTTTACAGTTGTGAAACTGAGGTTTAGACTAAAATGATTAGCTAATAGCATTATGCCTGAGTAGTAGTTTGGACCCATTTCTCCAAACTGAAAACCAGCATCCTGTTTGCTTCCTGTTTGCCTCATTAGCCTGGTTATCATACACTCTTTGAAAGCGTTGTTAATGTATAGATCTGAATTTTGTGTCCCCTGCAGAGTTTTGTATCAAGAGCTACATTCACATACTGGGTTTTTACATCATTGATTTAGTAACTTGGTTATTATTTTTCTGAAGTCCACAGTGTTATCAATTATTAAATAGCAGCAGCAGCAAGCTTTTATTTGCTATTTTAGAAGGTGTTATTAAAACACATTAATGGGAATTTAAAAGATTCTGTGCAAAATCTAGAAATACTTTTTCTAAGGTCTATTGAACAGTGATACTTTCTGCATTATCTTTTTAGCCTACAGTAACTTCTAAAATACAGTATATTTATTTTGTAGCCTAGTGACTGGATATCAGCAGCTCTAGGATTCCAGAATGCTCACTACAATCTGAAAATACTGATTCTGGCTTTCATATTAATTTTTAACTTTGCCTGTTTATAGATGAAGGTGGACTCATAAGCTAGTGGTGGTTGTGGTCTGCACGCAACCACATATTTCTCAAGAAAGGCTTGTTCTATTAGCCAGTGCAAGAATTTAGCAGCCAAATCTGATTTTTGAGATGTGAGATGCTGTGATGTGCATATTTTTATTTTACAACATCAGTCTGTCACTTATCATAGTGAGAGGCAGGCATCCAAAGCCCTTTGTATTATGAGAGCTATTGGCTTACTATCACAACATCTTTCCTCTAGTTATGGCAGATTTCACTCAAGTTGACTGTGGGCTCAACATGAAGACTTGTTGTCTCTTATGCTGAATTTATTACAAGCAAGTTGACAGCCCTTCACTCCAAACTCATTTTGAATCCAACAAACTCTTTCAGAATAGACAGCAAAAGAATAAGCATTGTAATGTTGACCAAGCAAAATGCTTCAAGCTTATCTGGGGGAGGGTATGAAATGGCACAAGAGGAGAAGGTTATTTTGAGATAACCCAGTTTCCATGCTAATTTAAAAACTTTCTGCTCTTCTGAAAGAGCAAACAAATATGTGTTTGCAACTGGAAACTTATCTTATAGAAGTCTGCTGCTGGGCTGATTTTCAATAAGTAGAAATAGCCTGCTTGGAAGGTGACAAATCATTTTGAGTGTAGCAATGAGGTTCTATGTGCCAGGATCAGTTTACATCTCTAGCTCAACCTAAGTATTAAGTACCATAGGATTCAACATTAAATAAAGCTTAGCTGTGGATGAGCACTTAATAACATCATTGTTAACTAATGCACAGCAATAATACTGTGATTGTCTGTGTGTGTGTTATGACATTACTTCAGGTACAGAACAGTGATAATGTGAAGAGATAATGTAAAAAGGTTAGTAACAATAAGCTCATTGGGAATCTCATTTATGCCAAAAGGAAAATCAGGTGAAATGATCAATTGGATGCAAACAATCCATTCCAGAATTCTGCACAGCAGTGGTTATATAATTTGAATAGGCTCAGAACTTAACCCTATGCCAATAATGATGCTTTTTAGAAATATATTTTCCTCCTTTAAACAAATTTGCATAGCAGAGAACATTGCTCAATTGAGGCATAAATTTTAGGGTGTATTAGCAATGGTATTCAGTTATAGGAATACAGTAATATGAATATTTTTTTGTCCTGGAAAAAATATCTAAATCATATTTTTTAAATGGACTAATGGTTCCTATACCATTGAAACTGAATGTCAAAACTGAATGTGGAAGTTAAAAATGAAGGGCAGTGTTCAACTAATTTTAAGCTGTGCATTATGACTCCTCCTCCCTTTGTAACTTCTCCACCCACTCCTCCCTTAGCCCTCTTGGTTGGGGAGAAACCCTGGAGCAGGCATAGGCAAGCTCGGCCCTCCAGGCATTTTGGGACTACAACTCCCATCATCCCTAGCTAACAGAAACAGTGGTCAGGGATGATGGGAGTTGTAGTCCCAAAACATCTGGAGGGCCGAGTTTACCTATGCCTGCCCTGGAACATATTTAGAGGGCACATAGGGAGAGGACAGGGTGGGGAAGTTACATTGTGCAGCTAAAAGTCATTGCATTAGTGTAACTGTTTAGTCAAGTACTGCCCTAAACACATTCAAGGCTGCACTAAGGAGATCACTCTGTGCAAGCATTTCTGCTTGCCTGATGAAATGATTTCACCTTTCTTTCCAGTGTGCACTGCTCTGGGGGTTCTCCTGACCACCAACCCAGAACTGATTTGGGGGGGGGGGTGACATACGGGGAAGAGAGGAATAAGGCCCCATTGCACTGTGGGCCTTGTGTTGGTTCCTGGCAGCACAGCTATTTAGTTGAATCTGGCTCACAACGTTGTGTCCAACTACGTTCTACCTAGAAATGAATGGATCTAAGTTGGTCATGTCCATTAATTTCAGTGAGTCTACTTTGAGTATCACTAATGTTGGATACAACCCTTGTATACAATGGTCTGAGCTATTACAAAAAAAGTTTATAAGCCATTTATGTGGAATAATTTCAAGTGTAGAGAAGAGCACCATGAGGTTCTACATATCATTAGCTTTGACATATGTATTTACTGCTACTATTTCATGAAGACCTGTTACCCTGTGTATATACAAGCAGTTTAACAGACAATATTTACTGATTATTTAATTTGAATTAAAGACATTTTTTATATCTATAGAGCATCATAGTTCAGTTTTCTGAGGGAGTGGCTCTTCATTGTATTACTGTATTGTATTACTGGCTTCTGATATGCTGCTGAATCAGATTTAAAGTGTTTTAATATATATCCTAAAATGACTCAGGACCAAGGGAAAACTGCCTGCTCCCTTACATGCCTACGTGGACTTTGAGATCATCAGGGGATGCTCTTCACATGATGCCACAGATACAGCATGTGGATACTCAAGAGAAAGTGTTTTCAATTATGGCACCACAATTGTGGACTGCTCCTGCTCTCAGATGAGAGTAATAGGAAATTATTCGCTGATGTCTTTAGGTACATATACATTTGTGATTGTCACTGGAACATAGCCCATTAGTAGAACATAACATTCTAGTTTGTTTTCGGTATTTCAGTTCAGGATAGCTGAGCTGGAACAGACTTCTGTTATGTACAAGGAAGCAGAGCCAGTGGGAGGCATACGACACATTTATTGGCTACTCCTATGCAGATGAGGTGCACAGAAACTGGCAGGCATGTAGGGACAAATCTGTGATCCGATCTCAGATTACAAATCCAGAGGACGGTACATGAAGCAAGGGTAGTGAAAATACAGAGCTGTCAGGACCCTGGACAGATCACTGGAAGCTGATCACTTGTTCCATTGGCGTCTCAGTTCCAGTAGAGCCCTTATATAGCTCCTATCAAGAGCCATACCCTGTGACTCAAAGTGGAGAACCTAAAGGGCAGCTCTTGGGTCTGAAGTGGAGCATTTTCTTTCCATTTGCTCCCAGCCAGTGCACTGCACTGGGAAGTAGAGCCTGGAAAACATGACTTTTGTGACAAGGAAGCCCAAGGTTCTTCTGCGGAGTCTGGGTCAGGGAGTCTATCACTGTGTGGGCTTGTGCCATCTGTCTGGTGTTCTGGTTGCTGCTTGGGGCCTGCTCCATCATAACTTAGGATGCGGCCTTATACTAAGTTAGACCATTGGTCCATCTAACTGAGTCTTGTCTTCACTTCTCTCCAGGATTTCAGACAGGAAACATTCCCAGCCTCTCCTGGAGATGCCAGAGGTTGAGCCATGGACCTTTCCACACAGCTGTCCCAGTTTGGCACTGGATTGCTTCATCAGATCTCGAATTCTATGAAAAGAACACCGATATAAAGAAAACAGAGATTTATGCTGGTAGAATATCTAAAATTATATATTGAATCTAAACATTGCTAACCAGAATCTTGTCATGCGTGATGCTTCTTCTGTGATCCTATAAAGATATGTGCAGGAGAACAGCAACCATACCCTCTTTGAAAAATGAGGCAGAAAAATCATTTTGCGGCAGGGGGGGGGGGTTAATAAAAGAATGCAAAAACAACCATTTGCCTGAAGTGTGAAAAGAGAATATGAGCAGAATGTAAAAGTGATATTATGCTGCATAAGCAGCAGATATACAACTTGCTTTTGGGTTTCTCTTTATTCGGCTTTTTGCTTCTGCTTTTACACTCTTTAAAAAATATTGATGTTTCAGCTTTCAAAAATATATTGTACCACTGTGTCTAACATAACCTGTCAAAATTTGTGACCACGTGGGTTTCATTTAAAGAAGATTAATACTGGTCTTCGCTCTTCTCTTTGCATCAGTGATCCTGCTTGGCAACATATGTGCATACCCAAAAAGATAATCTTCCTCCTTATATTCCTTCAGGACTGCAATATCGACTGAGAATGTTCTCTTGTCTGTTCATGTGCGCAGCAAATTCAGATGATGGGGACATGCTAGTGGAGCATTTTCATTGACTAGAGATTATTCTAGACGGAGATTTGCCAAAGTGAACTTAAAAAAATAAGCAAACCTTTACAACTTTCCTTCTTAGACTGCTTTTAGGCCACATCACACATTATTTTAAAGGTGTGCATAGGAAGCTTCTTATGGCTAAGTGATCTTACTTGGTATATTGGTTAGTCCTGCCTACAATGACTTGTAGAGGCTCCCCAGGGTAGGACTTTGGTCTCTCCCAGACCTACCTGGAGATGCCAAAGATTTAACCCAGGTCTTTCTGCATGCAAAGCAAATGTTGCACCACGGAGCTATGGCTCTTTCTCTAAACATAGAGAATGTTTTACATGTGTTCACAAGAAATTTGGCAAGTGCCCATGATAAATGCATGTGTGCCAAGATTCTTGGGACAGGCTGTGGTGTGCCTATGTACTAGAAAGCATTTGTGATTACCTAATGTGACAAGTGATCCTTAGGGACCAGGACTGAGCTATTTAAGTGGGGCATAAGTAGTCAAGAGAATGTAGTTCCTGTCACTGGCTGCTCACATACACCGAACTTGTTCTGATAACAGACTTTCAAAATGGAATTGCAATGGAATTGGTTGAAAGTAAAACATCATCAAAGGATTCCAACCTTTTCCTATTGCTTAGAAATTCTTCCTGAGTTCAGACAGTTCTGTGTGAACATGAGCTGGTGCTCATTTGTCAATGCCAAAACTAGGCTTTATTTCACTTGGGTCAAAGACACGCCCCCTGCCACCATGTGTGCATTTGCACGCACAGCCACACAGGCTGGAAGCCTCAGTGGTGCTCCTCTGGAGACTTCACTAGGGGCAAAATACCCGCCTAGCTCCTGCCCACCATAGCTACAGCCCTGTCTTTGTACACTCAGTCTGACACTTTCTTTTTGAACTACAGTAGACCCACAATTGATGTGCATTTAACTTGTGTGCATTCAGCTGTAAGGGCTTGCAAAGGCTGTAAGCACCCAATGTGCTTTGGCTATTTGCAATTTGGGCTTTATGTGCCATCGCTGGAACATAACCCCTGTGTAAATTGTAAGTGTACTGTAGTTGATTTTGTTTCTAGGAATCGGTTTGGCTCTGGTTTGCTATTTGAAATAGCATTGTCATTGTTTACATAAAGTAATGTTGGAACATTCAGAATTTGCAAATAAAGGCAATGATAGAACATCATAATGGGAGCATCTGTAGTGACTTATAATATGTTCTCATTGTGATATCATGACCATGGAATTAATGTAACATAATCATATGTTTGGTTGTTTGCAGTAATTCTTTTCCATGAGATTCCAAGAAGCTTAACAGCCCCTGCTTTTGATTTCCCCCAGTTCTTAATTATGCTTGGAAAATGTCCAGTCTTATAACAGAATATTCAGATCAGAATGAGAGCAAATGATGCCTATGTCCCTGCCTAATCTCTTTGTGTTGTGCCTATAGTCAGAAGTTGTAAATTGAGTAGAGCAAATGTATATTATGTGCTAGAGGCTTCTGATCAGTCCTGTCATAATCATCAGCTAAGAGAGTGCTCCAGGTGCCCCTATCAACTGAAATTTAGGAAGGATGCCTTCTGAGTCATGGAGCAAACTCTGCATAGTAGGCTCCTCCCAGGGAAGACCACCTAGTTCCAATTCTGTCTTTTATATGTCAAATGAAAACCTGGTTTTAAGAAGGCCTTAGAGTTCAGTTAACTTTTGTGTTTGATTCCTTTTTAATGTTGGAATAGAGTTTATCTGCCTTTTTAAATTGTTTGTTGATTTTGCAAGCACAGACGGAGTGAGTCTGCTGCCGGTGCAGGGCCAGCACAGTGGCAGTACCCATGAACCACAGGACAATGATCTGGGGTTGAAACAAGCCACATCTTTATTGATCACAGATGTCAGCAGGTTTTGGCATAGGCACTGGGTATTCATCCAAAATCATCCAGCCGCCTGCTGGTTGATGGATCATTAGGGTTGATCCTGTGAGAAGAATCGCCCTGTGATGTACATCAAATAGGTGTGACCCACCAGGCTCTCCACTATGGGGAGTATTATGGCCCATCTGCCCTCATCTGGATATCAGGACATAAGCACCTCCCTCCTAGACCCCTTTAATGAGGTATCCCCATTCCGTGAGGCGGGGGGGCTGAGGTTCCCCAACCTCCGCATTGAGTAAGGATCTATCCCCAGTGCCTTATCCACCATCAAGTTGTGACAATTGCTATGAGGTAGCCAAAACCTCAAGACAGGCTCAATATACATATCTGAGGGGGAAATTCCTGCCTGGCCCAGAATATAGCAACCAAGATTTCCATCGCAAGGTTGTACATATGACCCACCCATTTACCCATGGGCTGGTCAAAGCAACTAGTTTAGGGAGTGAGTTGTCAAAACAGTGTGCACTCTCATTTTATGCATGAGGAGAGGACCTGTCATGGATGAAAAGATGACGGGGACGAGGAAGAGGATCCCAGCAAGGAGTGTAGCCAGGACTGGGACATGCTGGGGTAAGCAGGCGATGGGGAAGGAAGTACTCACAGAGTGACAGAGGATGGTGAGGGGATGGAGGTAAATGTACAGGAACCAGAGCAGCAGGACTCATCACCAGAGCCAGAAGGACCCCTGTCCACATGAACATGGTGACTTCTGAGGCATAGGGAGCAGTGGGAGTGGTGCTTAGGAGGCAGAGGCAGGCAAGGGCTGACAGCCCAACTGGCCAGGTGGAGCTCGCTAGCTCTGGGAGGATGGACGTGATTCCTTAGAACAGGTGAGGGTCATATACCTCATCAAGCCCAGGTGCTGCAATCAACATGCAAAGTATACAAGGGGAGCAGAGCTGAGGTTGTGTGTCTGCTCAACTGCCCATGCTGATGGTCTTTGGCTTGGATGCTCCTGGCCCTCTATAGCACTGTGCTTCAGGCTTGACTCTGGACTGTATCCTGGCTGCTGGACTTCACTCGTGTGGCTTGACCCCATGAACTTTGGACTTTACATAATGACTTGCTGCCAGGTAGGCCAGAGCTTCAGGACAGGAGCTGACTGAAGACTCAAATGAACTGCCCCCAGTCAGGTCTACTCCTGAAGACCCACCCTATGGCCCACCCAGGATTGGCTGTGGCTGTGCCCTGTCAGTCAACATGGCAAGCAGAGGAGGACATGAAGTCTCCCACCAGCAGTTTGAACCCCCCCCCCGAGGCAAGCTACACCATGTGCAACCACTGCTCCCCCAAACAGAAGGTAAGTGGATCCTCTTGATGAGATACATGGTTAGTTGCATTTGGGTTTTTGTGATTTGCTGCTGTGTACCTTGATTTAACAGCTTGTTGTTTTTAACTCTTTTTTTATATGTTTTTATAATAAAGTTATATATATGTGCATGTGTGTGACTGCAAAACATCGCCTACAATATATTTCAAGAAAACGGGCTCAAAATGTCCTCTAAAGTAAAAAAAGAAAAGAACAATTTAACACTTTTTTTGTTTCATCCCCAGTATTCTCACAATTTTGTAGGTTGCTCTGTTGGGCACCAGTGAATGAATCAAAGATAAATCAGAGACCTGGCTATAAAACAAGAGTGAAAAGCAATTTTAAAGGAGCACATTGTCCTCTGATGTCTCAGATAAAGAGACCATTTTTCTTCCCCCACCCCACTGAGACATGCCAATCTCAAAAGGTTCTTGGTTGGTATAATATTGGCTGAAAGCTCATTCTCATCTGAACCTAAAATGCAAAAAGAGTTGTCATGACTTGTGTACTGTGTTATAAATGGAATCATTTTATGGGATGAGAAGTGACTCTGGGATATCTATCTAATAAATAGACAGAGCAGGAATTACAGATGTGCAAATGGCCTGCCATGTTAGTCCCAAAGTATGAGCAACCCAGGCCCTAAATTTAGCCATCTCTGAACAAAACTACAGCAGCATATTCCAGTTTTTTTAGCAACTATAAAATACAGCTAGAACCATATAGTTTTCTCTTTGCTCTGCCTCAAAGCAATCCCTCCAAGGGAAATCTTAGAACCAGCTGCAAGTTCTTTCTTAGTCATCTAAGGACCTTTTAGTGAATCAAAGTCATCCACACATTATTTCTTAAATGATTCATATTATCACCTTTCTTAAAAATAGGAAGAAAATAAATATAAATCTTTATAAGAAGGGAATGATTCTGCTGATTAGTTACATTACTGTATCTTTGGCATTTTAGTCTAATTAATTTAATACATTGTATGCAGTCTCCCCCAAGGACTATTCATCTCTTTAAAAAACCCTCTTACTTGGTTATTAACCTAACACGGTTTCCTTCAGGAATGCGTTCTGATGGTCATTAGGTGTATAACCAGTTCCTATTGTAAGCCAACTCATTTTCTGCTTTCTCTCTCTCATAAATTGTTTTTATTGAAAGATTCTCAGCAAAGGTACATATGTCTGTTTTCAGTCCATGGAGTCTTTTCTACAGGCCAGTTACACAGTTACAGGTATGAGACACTGCTGTCATAGACATTGTGAAGTTGGGGGGAAGAGTGAGGTAGGGGAAAGAAGGCATCTAAAGATATTTGCTTCTTTTGCATAGTATGTGTGGAGTTTTGGTGTCAGCATCATGTGGATAGGTTCTTTATTATTCATTTACTTGTTTTCATTGACGGTGTGAGAGACTGAGGAGCCCAGAGCATGGTATATTAACAGGAGCTTCTAGGGTGTTGTTAGGTACAATTTATGAATGTTCATGCATTCTTTCATTGCCTTGGCAAAGTTGATTCTGGTTATACTTTTCTGCAGTAAGCATGAAGTTAAATGTTTTTAAATGAGGCATATTTAGAGGAGCATACATGTAATAAATCTTCATCAGCAGTCCTCCTTCGCTCCTAAAATGGAAGGTCTAGAGCAGGCAGAGGCAAACTTGGGCCTCCATATGTTTTGGGACTACAACTCCCATCATCCCTAGCTAACAGGACCAGTGGTCAGGGATGATGGGAGTTGTAGTCCCAAAACATTTGGAGGGCTGAGTTTGCCTATGCTTGGTCTAGAGTAGACAAAGAACTTTTAGATGCAACATATCAGAACACTAGAATTCTGCAAAGGGCATTTGTTTATTGCAGAAGCTCTACCAGCTTGTGATCGGGATACTCTTAGCTTACATGATTTACCAGATGCTGAGCTGGTTTGGACATCATACTAAACCATAGTTATGTGTTAGAAAATCCTAACTATGGCTAGTGGAAGTAGCCAGCTTCAAATTATAGTTTATGAAGTTGGTTTGCTTTCACTAATCGTAATTACGATTAGGGTTTGGATATAAGCTATGGTTATTCAAAGCTACAATTAATCTAAAGCAGAAGTGAAAGTTTCCAACATCCTCCTCCTTAGCCCTGCCTAATGAGATGGGGGGGAGGGGAGTTGGGGAAGGCTAAGCTTGTTCTGTATCTGAATGCAATTTCACATTGAAATGTGTGTATGGAGGGGGAAGGAAGTCTGATTAGCATCAGTTGGCCCTATTCCTGATATCCATTGATTCTGGGCACCTTTTTAATAGCATCCTAGGCATGTACCTCTGATGCATGAGCCATATCTATCACAAATTAAGTGAAATCCCAGTTTCCTACTTGTGTGCATTCATTTCTGTATGGGGAAAAAAAATCTGCACTGGGATTTAGGATGGAAGAAATCAAGAGTTAGAACACATTTTGACCATAATAAGGAGTGAAGGCAAAAGATTCAAGAAGTGAAAGAGGATTTCTCATAACCTATGTCAAGAATTGTTATGTGCTAAAGACAATAGCTACCTTGCTGTCAGTCAAGGGGTTTAAGGCAGAAAGGGATTGTGTGGCAGTTAATAGCTATATATTAAACATCTTCTGACAGGTTGGTGAGGCAAGCACTTGTTACCCAAGTAAATTTTATGGAGTGTTGTGGAGCAAATGTCACCCATGACAAAATATTACTGTAGGAACAGCAAAATTGCAGACAATCTGGGTTTGTTTGATTTAGGTGAGTTTCAAAATACTGTGGGGATTTGCTTGGATATACCATATATCACATCCTGAGGTAACGGCTTCTGGAACAAATGAAATGCACAGCAGACAGATTCTGTAGCAGCTGGCTTGGGGGGGAAAAGGAAACTTTTGTCTCTGAACGATTCTGACATATTAGGAAGTACATATGATGTGGCTTCCTAATAAAAGCCAGGATTCAAATAAATGGGCAACTACTTCTGCATGCTCCAATCCATGGGCAATTGGGCATTATATTGTGTTTCTTGAACACAGAACCACCACTACCACCCCAGCTTGTGTCTAAATACCACAAAGTGCTTTTGAAAATGAGGGAAATTTTGAAAGTAGAGTGTGATATAATATAGAGCCTGCTCTTTTATGAAGAAAAGTCAAATAGTCTACTTGGCTGCACACAAGTCCCTGGGCATGCCTAAAGTGCCTCTTTGGATGGTTCATACACAGGGCAGTTTGCAACAGAAACAAGTAGATAGGAATACCTCAGATCCATTAAAATAAAATAAAATTCTACAACCACAAATCACTAACATCAGCAGCAATAACAATAAGGCCTTTCCTCCTCCAGATGCCTCCAAAAAGATGTGTTTTGACTAACAGCCTGAAGTTGTTAAAAGATGAAATCAGATGCACCTAAGCCTAGTTCTCTCCCTGACTTCTGTCCTAATGGTTGTATCTCTTTTTTAGTGCTAGACATTTAGTGTACAGATTGTATTACTTTTCCATTTGTGAGCATTGTATAAAGCATCCTGAAGCCTCTTGTGAGGACTGTAAGTCAGGTTATAACTCTCTTTGCACTTCCATGCTTTTGCATCCTTATTCATTGGATGTTTAGAGCGCATATTAAAGCAACCTCTTCAATGTGCTTTTTATTATGAATTAATTCCACTTTCTTTCCTGCCCTTCACCATTAGGTCCAAGGGCATGTTACAGCAATTAAAATATATGATATTACAGCACTGGAATCAATGAACGTGACTTAGGTCCATTCATTTCAACAGGGCTTCTCTGAGAAAAAGTTAGTTGACTATCACTGCAGGTGTCAAAGGCCAGGGTAAAGTGTGGTGTTGGGGAGTTTGAGAGCCTTTATTCTCCTGCAGCTCAGATAATTTTGCCCCAAGAGAGAAGAACACATAAGCATAAATAACTAGGAAGTAGGCAGAATGAGGTTTAATTAGTTATTTATATTAAAAGGCTCTCTTCTATTTGGGAATAAAGGATAAAACAGGATTTATAAAATTATGTATGGTGTAGAAAAGAGGATAGAGAATTGTTTTTCTCCTTTTCTCATTCTACTAGAGCTCAGGGTCATCTAAATGAAATTGATTGGCAGTTGTTTTAGAAGACCAGAACATAAATATGCAAACAATGGAGGCAAAATGGTCCTTAACAACCAAATGAGAAACCAAAAATCAGAGTTAAAGACCAAAAATATATATATAAACACAGAATTATTCATTATAATTAATTATAACACAAACAAGTACTTCAATAAGTATTAATTGTCCAAATCCTATGACCCCCCCCCCCAAAGTGGCCTAATATAGCACAGAAACAGAACATGACAAATCAATCGGCTTTGACTCTTGCATATAAATCTTCTGAGGAGGGGGACAACATAATTCACTTTAAGCCTCCAATATAAACAGCTGTCCTGGATAAAGAAATCATTATTCTTTAATGTGAACATCAGTAAAAAAATTCCCAGGCCAATTAATGTGACCAAACACTACTTACAAATTGATATTCCTGCAATAGACTCAGAGCTTCTGATGTGTATGTGTAAAACCCATTTCAGCTTCTGTTTGCATACTAGATGATGGAGAGACAGCAGACATGGTTGAGGTGGTCATGGAGAACGCCTGTACTTCAGTCATAGAATCATAGACATGTAAGAGTTGGAAGGGACCCCAAGGGTCATCTCGTTCCCTGACAGATGACCATCCACCCTCTGCTTAAAAACCACCAAGGAAAGTCATTCTACATGTTCCTTGATAACATGGCAAAACAACTCTATTGCAGGCACTCTCTGTCGCCACCCCAACCACAGGGCCTCACTCTGAGGGAAGAACACCTCTGTTGGGTTACTGAGTCAGGCCATTGCTCCACTTAACACCAGTGCTGTTTACTTTGATTGGCAACAGCTTTCTAAGTCCTCTAGTGGAAGCCTCTCCCCACTTTCATTTTTGCTCCATGACCTTCATTTTTAACTGGTGGTATCAGGTATTGGCTATGAGAACTTGTGCATACATATTACATGATGGCTTCCCTTGAAAACATCTGATGCTCCCTCAGCCTGACCTTTGGTATAGCTAGCTCACTATTATTTGTTTTGGCAATAGCTTTGGAGAAGTCTTTCTCAGCTCTGTAACTAGAGTTCCCTTTACTGGCAATGCCAGAGAGTGAAATGGGGGGAATTCAGCATGCAAATCACATGGTGCCTATTAATGAGCTATAGCCCCTCCCTAGCACCACCTTTTAACCTGCTATGCATCAACACTAGAAGGATAATTTATAGGCAATAATATGTTGCTGCCTTCCGTTCTGTTGGAGGGAGGGAAAATAGTTTAATTTATGGCTAGTTTAGTACATTTTGAGTACACTCTCGGCAATATATAATAGAGATTGCCACAGCACTTATTAGCCCATTGCCTGAGCAAATGTTACCTCCCTTAGCATTGCAATGCCCTGGATTCGCTCTGGTGCACTTTAAAGTGAGTGTGTGTGTGTGTTTAACAAAAGCTACATAAATGAAAAGTCAGTACTTCCTATCAATTATTTACCTCTCCATGGACCAGAAGTGCTTCCCTCCATATAGATGCTCAATTGCCTGTACATTCTGCTATTTGCTTTGCCAGCAAAATCACTTTGCATTGATGGCTGACACAGAGGGATAATTTTGGAGCACATAGCAAACGTGACCTTTTGTGTTTACATTCCACAAGTGTTGATTGCCCAGGAGGAAAATGGTCTCCCTCTTCCCGTTGCTATTCACAAGGTTATCATTGGAGCCTCAGATCATAAAATTAGTCAAATGCCGTGGGAGCCTTTTCTGCTATCGATGAACATGCGTCATTGCATTCCTTTCAGCGGAGACCTGAGCTGTGGAATTGTTTTGCAAGGTTTGCCTTTAATGTCTTCAAAGTCAGCGTAGAACATTTTGATGCAAGCAACTGCCCTTGGAATGGTAACAGAACCTCACAAATACCAGACTGCTTTGAAAAGGAATTACAGCACATTGGGGGCATGCAACATCCCATAATTAACACATTGTGGAGCAGGAGAGTTGGGTGCATCAGCTGGCCTCATCCCCACATTTCTTGCTGTACATCTCTCCATCCCCTGCTCTCCACACCTTAGGAAAGGTTTAAAGAGCTGAGTCTGGTTTAGGTGTGCATGACTGAGAAATCTGAAGGAGAGTGTCCCTCACTCTCACATGTGTCACAATCTTAATTGTGAGAGGTAACAGTTCTCCGACATCATATTTAGGCTGGATCTAGATACATCAAAAAGAAGCTTAACACAGTTAAATGTGTTGTAAATTTAAACAGGGAAAACAGGTAGAGAAAAACAGGACTCCACAATGCTATCTGGTGGCACAATGTTATATTGCAAATACAACACATATAAATCACTTTTTCGTTACCAATCTAGCTGAGTCCCTAGTTTTGCCTCAAGAAGCAGAACCCGGGTAAAGTGTATGCAAAACAGGACTGGCTCGTACATGCCTGCTGTAGGCAGTTGTACAGTTCAAAATTCATGGCTATAATTCTGTTATACTAACAGATGACTTTGTAGTGAAATGCAGCTGAAATTTGTAGAAGTGGGCACTCAATTCAGGCTCCTTGGGACTGAAGGTGGTTGAAACTGTCGGAACCGGGGAATGAAAAGCTAGCTGGCTCGGCCCCAGCTGGAGTGTCTCCCTTCTCAGCCTTTCCGCTGCTGAGATCCATCAGTCATCCTCCTCCAACGTGCATCAGCAACTTAAGCTGCAGTGCATGCTTGAGCACACATTACTCAGCAGAGTAATCATGCAACAGAATCAGGCCCGAGGCTTGGGTACGATACTAAGCTACGCATTTATTATACATAAATCAGGATAAAGAAAAACACGTTCTCTCTCCTTGTTGTTCTTCTTGGAGAGAGACAGAAAAACAAAAGCAATACAGAGTGGAAGTTCCGCTCACGCCAGCAATCTGTGCTGGAATGTAAACAGACCTGTGACATGTAACAATCCCACATATCTGCAGCTCGGGAGGAGTGTTATCCCAACATCCTCCCCCATTACATGTATCCCATGGTGCAGTATTTCAGCCTAACTGCAACTGCTGTACACAAACCTGAAGTTGTTCCCTGTTAACAACTTTTGACAACAGATCTGCAGGAATTTCGTTTCCTGGTATGTAGGACACCTGAATGAGTCCTTTCTGGATACACTCAGAAAAGGAGACAGACATTTGTGGAATTTTATGTCACAGGAGACAAAATAACTAGACAAGCCTTGGGTATTATGTACTGTGACTGATTGGGCCAATATTTGCTGCTCTACTTCAGGCAACAAAATGGTTTGGGCTGACCCTACTAGACAAGGAGAACACTGGTTAGCCACTCCTGCAATGGAGAGCCACGTTAGCTGAACCAATGACCTGTCTAGGTATAAGGAATGGACATCCTCTTTCTTTGTGAGAGGTCTGGATGGGCTTGTTCAGTAGTGAAATAATGCAGTTCCTGCAGCCCCAGAGATTCTCCTTTCTTTCCTCTCTCTTATGTTCCAGCTTCCCCTGACTTTCAAAACAACTCACACTGGTAAGCCACAAATTACTTAAGCACCTCCTTATTTGTATGAGGGTTGCACATTATTGCCAACTGTGAATAATAGGCAAGTACAAATCTTTTCTAAAGGCATTGGAGGATTGAGATGTTTTTCAAGGAAAATATGCCTAAAAAACCTGGCAGGACTGAAAGATATTGTTGATGTACAGCACATTTGGCAATTAGGAATCAATCTTGAATGTTATATTTTCATTATTCTCAGTATTTTCTTTTCCAAGGGATAAAGAAAACAAAAGAATCCCATAATAATCTACTTTGACCCTAGATGATTTACACTCCAAACTTCATATCTTTGCCAAATAGGTTATTTGAGTTCAAACAGCAGCAAATCTTCATATATCACAACTGTGTTGTTTTGGTTTCATGCCATCCCAATCTCATATATTACATTCAACATTTTGAGGAATTAAACAGAGCAAAATTGTTTGAAAGCAAATACAGTACTTAAAGTCATTACATTTACAACTTTTAATTAATGCAGGACCTGATTTGCAATGTTAGTTCCTGCTGTTTGTGAATCAACGAGCATGTAAATTTACTTTGCCTTTTCTATGTAACATGGACCCAAATTGTTCCTTGGAGAAAAGGAGACATCTAGAGATTATTTTGTCATTTCAGCGAAATGTTGCTTACAACAAAAATGTTGGTATTGAGGGAGAACTGTATTGGGATCTACTATCTTGTGGGTCCTGCCTCTATAACTTTAACTGCAGCCTAACATCCAAAAATTGGTGATGCTTTTCCTGGCGCACAGCAGCAATGATGGCAGACTTTATCTGCTTTATTTCTGCATGCCAGGCTGCTATTAATGCACAAGCATATCAGCTTGGCACCCCCTGCACGCTGTTCTGGGGGTTCTCCTGATACCCCTGAGCCATTTATGGGTGATGGACACTTAGGAAGGAGAAGGGAGGAAACCCCCATTACGCAAGCAGAAGTCCTTGTTCTGGGCTTCTGCTAATTGCATTCATTAGGTGAATTGCTCCCTATGTATCTTGTTTCCAGCCCAGAGGTTCTCTCTCTTGTGTCCATGTTCACAGGTACTTCTTAAAACTTACACTTTGCTTCTTGGACTATTGTTTGGTTTATGGTGAAGATTTTTTATTTTTTAAAAAAAGAGCTTCAGTATCATGGCAAAGTTCACAATTTAGCCATTTCCTCAAGAATTTCTATGGATATCTGGTTTGATGGAAGATTGTGAGGGAGATCCCAATATCAGCCAACAGTTAGTCAGTGACAGGATAAATATAGACTTCCGATAAGCATTTTAAATGGTTTTTATTGAAGCTGAAATGTGTGACAACAGCACCCAGAGGTATCATTAAAGTTAATTAAGGATCTGATAGTGATTCAAACATGAGCCTTTAATTTGTGGGCTGGGTAGCTTGGCAATGCACAAGTTCTAGCCCTAAGCAAAAAAAAACTGAAAACAAGGTCACAGCTTGAATCTGAAGAAAAGAGAAAAACATTGCTGCTGTTTGATTGAGATTAGGTATTTCTAACCAGTATAGAAGACTGCTTTATTAAGATTCTTTGTCCATCCTCCCACGGAGGCTTAGGGAAAGGAATATTATATTAAAAACCCATGCAAAATGAAAGAAGCGACATGTAGGAAATAACAGCAAATCTGTCCACTATGTCATAATAATATGGGATCCCAACAAAGGGTTTGTGAAAGATTTAAGAAATAATAATGAAGAATGGCATGGCACATGCTGTTTCCATATACATATACACTGATATGGGCATAAGGAAACATGTCAGAGGGTTGTATCCAACACTGTGTCTGTGGAGTTTCCCTCATACAGTGGAACTTTCCCTTTCTCTCCTCTATCTATGTGCCCCTAAAATCTGCCTCAGAGGATCCCCCAATCCCTTGAAGTAGTTTTTTCAGGTGTCCAGAGGGCTGCAGAGAAGAGGAGGGGGAAATTCTATTGAGCAACTAGAAGTCTATTGTTCAAGCAGAATGAGAGTGTTGATTACAACCCAGAGTATCCTTTAGCTTGCTTGAATTTGATCCTTCCCTGCCACACAAACTTTGCACAGATTACGACACATCTCAAATGTGGCGAGAAAAAGGATGTCAAAGACTTCATCTTCAAGAATTTAACTGCTTCCAGCACTATATAGGTTCTACAGACTAGCTGCTATCTTGAAACAAGACAGTACACTTTCAAGAGTTGGTTCAGGGTTTAACCACGTTGTTTTAGTTATTTATCTTCTCATTGCTAAGTGGATTGAGACAGCAATGTCAAAAGGCTAAATCTCTCAGTGACACTCAACCAGTTTAGAGTCTGTTGGGATAGGAACAACTGCCAGTGAAACCAGTTTTTCTAGAAATCATTCATCCAAATCACGAGTAAACCATGGGTTGTATCCAGACTTTGTCTTCTGCAGATTGAAAGGGTCCTTCCATTCATGAAAGGCTTTTGATCCACTAGAGAGGTCTCGCTGGTGGAGGAAGATTGACTTTTGCCAATTCCTTCTCATCCTACAACCCATAGATCTCCCACACTGCTCCAGAGTTACCTGAATCCAGTGTCAGAGGTAGCACTCAGGCCACAGGATGTAGGGGAAATTGGCAAAAGTCATCCATGCTTTTCTATTAGCAGGAACAAAGTTTGGATCCAACCCCGTGTGTTTCAAGTTTCCCCAAAGAACTGGCACTAGCTCACAATTTCTAGGGAAACAGGTCCTACTTTTGATTCATTTTCTTTCAGGTATCTGTTTCCAACCCACAAACAATTTGGCAACATCTCATTGTTGGACAGGCCTGTCTGTTGGCCACTGAGCTAACTCACCTGAAGACAAATTAAAGTCCAAAACCAGGTCCACCAACCTCACTTTTTATTGCCAGGATGGAAAAGAAAGAAGTAGTCAATTGTCTTCTTAGCTGACAAGCGAGCCTTCTTAGTGGGGATTTAAGAAGGCATCATTTTCCGTTCCACCCTGTGTTTGTTTCCGTTCCACTGCAGTTCATCTTGTACCAAAAACTGCATTACTAATCTTGCTGTCCACTGTGGTGAAATTTGGTAAATTCCATTGTCATTACATTATTCTATCCCATTCATTTGAATGCAAAGAAAACGCAATGCAAATGAGGGTCAATGTAATTCATTTTGTATCGTTCGCAGACTGGTGGCAACAACAGTGAATACTAATTGTATAAATCTGGATTAATTTTCATTCCAGAAATAAGACAAATAATCTAACATTGAAAATTTCTGCCCCCTTTTGTGTTTTCATTGGAATTCTCTAAATAGGTGAAGTTAAGATCTTACTCAATCAGGTAACTCTCTACTGCCAATTTGTTACTCAGAATGTAAAGTTTAAGGGGGGAAAGCGAAAGATGGCCTAATTCAAGGCTCTTCAAGGTATTCATTCAGGAAACACCCTTATTTTAATTATAGCCAGTTCTTTGAACAATTTTGCACACCTTAGCTGAAAAGGAAATAATTGCTACCACAAAGAAGGGGAACCAGTTCTTGTGGAAACTTAAGTCTTCCATTAGTGTAATCTAGTGCATTTATTAATTTCAGTCTCTCTGTAATTTCCATTAATCTGGGGTGGGTAGCACTGCAAAATGGAAGCTAGGGGTACATTGAACTCAGAGAATGTGAACGGTTCATGTGATGTGATGCTTTGGTATCAGGTTGTTCGTGAAAGCACTTAAAGAACCTATAATTCTATATTATGTAATACTTCCCACATAGCTTGCACACAGAATCATTTCCATGGCATTATCTGACTATCATTGATTTCCCTTAGCAGGAGAAAAAAAATGGCATTTTAATCTGTGAACAGTGATAGTATGCAATTACATAGAGTTTACCTCTCCTTGGAGATCTGCCAATTTCAAACAGTTATCATTCTGACTACAGCTAATTAGAAATCAAAGGAGAACAATTTGAGAGAAATAAATGTTGTGGATACTGAAATTTTAAGGTAAGAAGAAAACTTGGTTGTCATTTAGCATATGTGGCCTGATCCTAAGCAGAAGTGACTCCCTCTGGGATCAGTGAGATTTACTCTCAACTAATGTGCTTGGGATTTATTTCTTTACTTAAGAACATATATAGATTGTGTACCAAACAGAGATGCAATAAAACCATCAATATAAACCACAAACATAAAAATAGTGTCATAAAGCCTTACTCATTTTGCACAGTTAGCAAAAAACAAAACTGTAAAGCAATGTATTACGTATATTCTCAACAGAATACTCTTGAATAAATAAAATAGATGTCTAAAATGGTTGAATGCATGCTAACAAGGATATTGTAATGAGCTTGCAGTTAAGAGTTTCTTTGTTTCTCTCTTTCACACACAAAAATTAAAAGCAAAACTGGGCCCAAGCCCTTGTGTTTTGACTGCAATTTTATCTATGTTTATTCAGGTAATTCGGGAGCTGAGTTCTGTGGGAGTTAATCTGGAGTAAGTGTGTATAAGATTGCACTAACTGTAATAGCGATGTTAGTTAGAAGTCCAGGAGCCACTGATACCCTTAAAATTGTGCTTTCATTATGGGTGATTTGAGGGGAATGTGAGCAAGCACTCCAACTCTTAATATTTTGTATTTTAATATGCAAGTCACTCATAGAATCTGATGTGTGCTGATGGGTAACATGAAATACTTGTCTCTTTAAAATATTTTGAAGTAGGGCCTGGATCCATTTCAAGTTGTTGGGTACTAGAATTTCAAAGTGAGGTGTACCAAATTCTACATGTGCACACCTATCAGATTTATTTTTGTATCTTGGTAGCTACCATATTTCATTGGTTAAAATCAAATGCTAATCTACTGTCAATATATAAATTGCCTTTTAAATTTCTTCCCCAGTTCATAGTTCCCCTATTTCTGGTATGATTTGCTTCTAGGTTTAAGATTAGTATATAATGGGGCTGTGCAGTGAAAAAAAAATCCCTTGCTTGTAGTGCTTGGAAGCAGCCCAGCAAGAACTCTGTGTATTCCAATTTGATTGATCTTTGGTTTCAGATCTGATCTGTTAAATCCAAAGTTCTGTTTTGGGTGAAAGTGAAAATGGCTATAGCTTTTTTTTTTTCTCACATGAGTGGATGGAATTTGCAGGTGAAAGAGCCACTCCAGAGTGGATTAAGCCCACTCAATTTAAGGCATACCTATCCAGGGGTTTTCATTAGGGTTGTGCATTTGACCTAATATTGAACTCATCTGAACTGATTTTTTTCAGGGGGCGGCAAGCATGAACTTCAGTTGCATCAGCTGGTGATAGCCATGGATCAGAAGAGGCAAATAGCCCCAACAATTCCCTGCAGAGAGCACACTGGGGAAGCAGCCCACAGCTGTAGAGGAGCCAACTCCTAGGGTTCAGGGTCCTTTTGCTCCCCCCCAAAAATATTAGAGGGGGCTGAGCCCCTCCAAGGTTAATGGTCATTGCCATTCAAATGGTGTGTGCACGCCATGTCTTGTGATTGATTATGTGGGACAGGGCTTACCTGCCCCCCAATATTTTATTCAAGTTGGCACGCCACCTAGCAGGAATGAACCTTTACCATCAGCTGGTGAGTGGAGGATGTCCTCAAAATGAAAGACCATCAGTGCTCTACATGCTGTCACCTCTGAAGCGCTGGTTATTTCACCAGTCAGCTTGATTTCAATTCTCAGAAGACGGAGAGTGTGTGTGTGGGGGGGGAATGGCATGCAATTAACTTTATGGAAAAAAGGTAACAGAGCTACTTGAAAAGTTGGGAAGTACCTGATGCCTTTCTGTGTTCCTTAGTTTAAATTCCATGAAGATAACACAATTTGTGCTTTCTTACATTTTGATTCAGCAGGAGAAAGAATGTGTCAATGGGAACTTTTTTCAAAGGTGAATAGCAGTATTTGGGTGATTTTAGACTGGATAATTGTTCGGAGGGAAGGGTTAAACCTCCTCTCTCCATGTGTGGCACTCACAATGAGAATTGTCTATGGGCAGCTATAATTAGTTTTAAAGAAATCCTTGCATGCTTTCCAATGACGCATTTAGCTTCACACTTAGTTTGAGCCCGATTATAAGAGAAATGAATACCAACTAGTGATAACCTGTTCTTGTGCATCCTCCTCCTCCATTGACATTCAGTGCAAGACAACAACTGTCTCTAAAGCAGGAACTAAAACTAGCAGAAACCAGCTATCACATCACTTAGTAATGCAGTGCAAGCAGTGCAGGAGACTTGCTGTGTCTTCTGTAACAGAGGTTGGCATTTAGAGAGTCCCAAAGTAAATATGCATGTTCTACCACAAACTTACTCTGAGAGTTGCTTCTTCAATATGAAGTTCATATCCCTTGGTACACCGCTGGGTAGGAACTTGTAACAAGCTGTCCATTAGAATATACTTCCGACTAGCACATGTTCTTGGAGTGTATAGGAAATAGACACTGAATGCCAGTAAACTGCAGCAGAAAGCACAGGAGCGATAATCCTGGGAGGCATTGACAGAGATCACTTGAGGTCTTTTGTTTTGCTTTTGCTGTTCATATGTGGATCCTTTTCTCAATAATAAAAATAAAATTAAATGCTTCAATGCCTTGGGGATTTGTGCTTCTGCTTCAGCAAAGTTGACTTCATTATTTCCAGTTGTTTGTTTACATTTAGCAAATGGTACATCCATCAAGACCCTTTAATAGTTTTCAAAAGAGGCAATATGATATACTCCAAAATTAAAGCTATAGCATTGATTAGACCATTGTAAGATCTTAACCAATGAAGCTGTTTGCTTTTGTTTGTTGGCATTTTTAGTTGTGTCTTAAATCTCTGTTCCCTGGTAGAAAGTTGGCTAACTATTTCTAACTGAAAGAATTTGTATTGCTATATCAGTGGATACACCTCTCATGTGCACTGCAGGTAAATATTGGCATTGGCTAGAGCTCAGCTGATGCCAAACAGCTTAGTCATTGAGAACTTATATACTCCAAAAAGATGCACCGGGTGCCAGTCCTTCACACCCATCCCAGGCCAGGACAAAGGGACTTTCTGGTGAGTGGAATGGCTGTCCTATGGACCACTGCAACTACTCTGCTTATGTCAACACTCCAGCTCTTGTTGATGTTGCACAGAGTACCCAGTTGCACAACTCTGGGGTTAGCTCTGTCCAGGTCTCTTTAATGCACATCAGGCTGGCCCCTCATCCATAATCAAGTCATGGATAAGTGAGGTCTCATTACAGACTGACCTAGCAGTAAATGACAACACAACAAAGTTGGGAGACACAGTGGAAGTGCAACCTTCAGACATTTGATGGGTGTATTATGGGGGTTTGCTGCTGAGGAATGGAGGTTTAAATCTCCCTGATGTGGTCCTGATGAAAATTAGGGGGATGCATGTTCAGTATTACATTTTTTAAGACCTACAAAGGATGTGGCACACTATGCATTTACTTTAGTATAGTATAGTATAGTATAGTATAGTATAGTATAGTATAGTATAGTATAGTATAGTATAGTATAGTATAGTATAGTATGTAGTCAGCCTTCAGCATGCTGTCCAACTAACTTGTGTTCTGTGTATTGACTACTTAAAGTACAGTTCTCCTTTATAAAAAACGGTGAGGTAAGCACTGTTTTCAGCATGCTGTTCAAGACTGAGAAATAAAGGCTGAAATGCAAGTAAAAAGCATTCTGAAGTTATTTGTTTCATAATACTTATTAATTTAAAATCCGTATTTTTGGATTTTTCAGAATTTAGTTACTGTGCCATTGCTGACATGGTTTTTATTTCAGAATTTACACCCTGCCTTTCGATCAGTGATTTTCACAGTGGCTTACAAACAAAACTGAAAAGAATACGCATCTTCTCAGCAGCCTCAGGTAGAACAGGTGCCTCTTAAATGCTCAGAGGGATCCTAACCCTCCTAGCTTTTCTAGAAGACAGTGGGAGCCCCCTGCAGTCCCTACAAAAGCTTCAGTATGGCTAACATAGAGAAAGGACCTTCATTTTCACAAATCAAGTGCTTCATGATTTGTTGGTAGCTCTGGTGGCATCTTGGTAGTAACTGTTGTTTTTAGGCTTTTGATGTCTCATCTCATTACATTCTCTCATTCTCAGGATTACAGGTAATATGCTAGGATGATTCACCTACACAATGCCACAGAAACAGTGTGTACTCCTTTAAAACTGCAAATGATGATGATCTTGTGGGGTGAGAGAGAGAGTGCGTGCAAGAGACAGATAGTACAATAAACTATAGGAGACTATAATGGAAATTAATGGAAAATGGATTTTCAATTTCAGACAAAGCATTCCTTATACCATAGTGCTGTTTACACATGTGAATAGAAAATGCTAGTTTTATCATAACAAACAAAAGAAGATTTAAACCACCAGGAGAAGAATTCTTCCAGAAGAATAGAATTGTAAAAAGCAATTAAATAGCTAGATTGCTTTCTTCAGTCTTCTCAACAAAAATAATAAAGCAAATACAAGGCTTACCATCTGCCTGGCAGAAATGTTATATTCTTATACTGATATTATAGAGGGAACTCAAATTGCATGGTTGAGCAGCAAATAATGTGCTTCCATTAGAGTATACAAAAAATCCCATTGAGTTTCAGGATGTAGTTTAACTTTTCTTATGATTCCATAGATTTTTATAGTTGTTTGCCTTGTGCTGACATAGTTGATGTCTTGGGCAACTGAAGTATTTCCCATTTCCCTGTGTTACCTGTCAGTTACAATGCTATTCTAATAACTTGCAACCGGTTATTAACCTTTAAAAACAAAAACAAAGTACATGTAAGATTCTCAGTTGCTATTCCTGGAGAGCTGAAAGGTGGCAAGTGTGGAACAGTTCTTAATCTTTGACTAAGGCAGCCTATCCAGAAAAATACTGAAATCAATGGTATCAAAAGCCACTGAGAGATTCAGGACAACATTCAGGGTAGCCCTCTCCCTGTCCTTCTCCCAGAAAAGGGCATCCATCCAGACAACCAAGATAGTTTCTATGCCAAACCCATGGTAAGGTAAGACTGATTGGAAATCCACTATCAGACCTTGTCTATGAGGGAAATATTTGTGATGGATAATATTTGTTGCAGTCCTCAGGTTCCAAGGAGGATTTCTTCTGGAGTGGTCCTACGAAAACATCAGTTAAGGCAGCTGGGACCACTGACTTTCACAAAGAGGCATTGAACTCAAAGGCACTAATAAGCCTCTTCTGCTAAATGTTATAAGCTATAAAGGGCAAGGGCAGGGCTGAGCTGGCCAATGGCTGGCTTCACACCAACAAGCACCTTGCCCTACACATCCTCAGGTCATAGCAAAAGAAAGCATTCAACGATACAAGACCAGATGGGACACATGATGCATCTATGGCAGGTGTACCTGATATGGTGCCTACCAGATGTTTTGGACTGCAACTCCCATCAGTCCCAGCCAGGAGAGCCAATGGTCAGAGATTATGGGTCCAACAACATTTAGTAGGCACCACATTGCCTACCACTCATCTATGTACTGCACTGCAGGATTCGTGGTGTTGAGGTGGATGCAAGCAACTTTGTCCCTGTAGCTCTTGGCAAATAACTGAAAGCCAAGGTGGAGCAAGCTCTGAACTACTTGAAGAGCTTTGCTGGATATCATTGTGAGAGGTGAACATGCAATGGTGATGGTGAAGTGCTACTTCTTTGCTACCACAGGGTAGGCTCGGTTATGGAGTCTTGCCTGTGTTTGGTCAAATTCACTGTTCATTTTCTGCCACCTGCATTCCAATCATGATCTTAACTGCTTCATCATGCCAAAATCTCTGCTTCTTGATTCCATCTATACTGTAATTGATTCCATATATAATGACAAATAATAAAGGAATGACATTACTAACCCAAGACTTCACAATGTTAAAGAAAGGGAAATTCACAGGTGCCTGGTTGACCCATGGATTCCTTCATTGACTGCAACATCAAGTGATAACTTGGATGTACAAAACAGCCATCATGGATTGTACACCACAGACATAGTTCTCTTGCAAACTTGCATTTCCTCCTTAGCAAAAGGACTTGCAATTAGAAGAAACTTGGAGCTGGGGTTGTCCCTACCATTAGACATAGGGAGGTTACCTCCAGAGGTAGCAGGTGCCTAAAAGGTTGGCGATATTGGGCAGCCCGATGTTTCCCTTGACCCCCCCCTTCTGTCCCCTACATTGGCTTGTCTGTAGCCCTTAGGTTCACTAGAGACACTGTCCTGTTAGCGGAGTTGAGATTCAACTGATAGTTTAGTTGGCTTCTGTGCAGTGGGTTTTACCTTGTCCTTTGCTTCAGGCAGCAAAATGACCTGGGCGTGCCTGATGGAGAACCCTAGTGTAGGAGCTGAAGCATGTATTGGATTCTTTTGATTCCAGCCACTTCCACTCCCATTCAGATGTCCCAGAACCCAGAGTGGAATATAGTGTTTTCAAGACTAGCCATGTTTTACTTCACCCACTGCTCTTCACCCCCACTATTCCCCCCTCAGTATGCTTCCTTTCTCTATCTTTTTGCATATATTGCCATCACTGGACAATTTCCAGTTCTATCAGTTTCTGCTATCTACAGAATTGGGTTGCTTTTAAGTCTCCAGTGTAATGAGCAAGATACCAACTCATTTTATTTATATCAAGAATAACTGCTTGAAAATGAGCACTGCAGAAGGTTGCAAGGAGTTCATCCTGCCATTTGCTTCTAAATAAAATAGATGCTGTGATATGCTCTGATAAGGGTAGAAAAGGTTGTCTGGTACATTATCAAACCTCCTTTACATGTAATTCCAGTTATTTCTTGCTTTTGGCATGCATGCTTACTGCTTGAAATATTCTGATGAGGCCATCTCAGGTCTGTCTTTGCTTTTAGCTGAAATGCTTGGTTATTTGTTGTTCATCAGTACTACTCTTGCCTCTTGTTCAAAGTAATATATTTAATCTTACTGGCAAATTGCCACAGACTTCCATTCAGTGCAGTAAAGTGAGTCAAGATCTAAGAAATAAATATACCTTTAAGCAATTTCTGCATCCTTGAGTCTGTATTTGTGCATGTGGCCATAAGTAAACCAGCCAAGTAAGAAGGCTTCTTTATTTTTGGCTGTTTTTTGTTTGCTCAAACAAGAATACAAAGGCAAGTGAAATATGTAACCTGAAATGAATCCATAGGGCACACAAAGGCAGAATAAGTCGAAACCTAATATACTGAACAATGTTTTTATCCTAGTGTTTAGGTAGTTAGCATTCAGGTGCCTAATTCCTCCTGCCTTCTATTGTTCATTTAGTCAACCCCGACTATAACATTTAGTCAAAACATTTTATGTTCCATTCTGTGAACTGTACTGATGTGTGTATTAAATCAGATGGTTGTAACTAAGGTTACATCCTATATCTATCATGGACAGACTTTGGTAATATGGCATCCCTCCTCTAAATATTATTTTCACAAGAATTCCTTTTAAATCTTTTATTACTTTGTGCCTCTTCGGATCAATGGCCTGTGTTGGGGAACTGCCTGCACCACTCTAAATTTAGCAATGTATCTATGAAACATAGAATCTTTGAAGATACTTGCAAATTTGTTGTTTGAATTAATAATACACACTCTTAGGACATAATGATGCATTGCACACATTTTCTTCTTTCTTACCAGAAGCAACCTTCAAGGAGTTTCGGCAGAAGGAAGGCTCTGCCTATCCAGGGATGTCATGAAGATCCTTTAGGATTTATTTACAGTGTGAATATTGTAGGTCCATTGTGGTTCCTTAGCTTTGATCTTAGCCAATTTAATTTTTTTTCATTGGGAGTCAAATGTACAAATGCTTGCATATGCTTTTCAGAGGAGAGACAAGATAGAACGGTTGGATGCCCAACATTTTACTTAGGGTTAGAGATTTGTTGACAAAGTAGGAGTATGCACTGACCTCAATATAAGCTTCACCTTTGGATTCACCACTTTGTAAAGCGGCCTGTCTTGTCCTGACGTGCTTCATGGTCTGCATTATTTGACTTGGATCCCTTCTCAGCTTTGTGTCCCTTCCCTCTCTTCATTACTGGGAAATCTACAATTTCCCATCCTTTTGACAGAAGTGGATGAAACGTGCACAAGAGAGGTCATTGCTTTTTCTTGATGATTACTTAAAAGCTTGAATTGTAATCCACAATGGAACATTTTCCCTCCCTGCCCTCTCCATCCTAGTTTCCTTAAGTCTAAGGCATACATTTTGCTCTTGTAAAGTTGTTCCCTCTTTCAAAGCATTGGGACTGGAGAGGGCTAGTCAAATAAGTCTGCCCAATTACAAACTAGACCTGTTAGTCACAAAGGCGCTCCCTTTCCTGATCCTGGCATCTTCCTTTGATTTTTGCAAAGCCGCACCATCTCTCTCCCTTGCACTCTGGTGTTAAGCTTCTCCGAGCCACTTGTCTACAGTGACTGAGGCACTATGAAGCAGGGCGAAATAGCTTTTCTGGACTCTCTATAGAGGTGGTGCTGCAGGTAGATGAGCTTGTTAGTTTCACTGGAGCTCTTTGCATCATGTTCTCAGGGATTAGATAATGCAAATTGCATGCTGAAATTTCCAAGACTCAGTTGGAGGTGCAAAACTTTGTGCAGGTTTTTTGGGGGGCATGTATCAAAAAGTTGTTTGGAAACTCTAGCTGACACCATAGGTTTGAACAGAAGAAAATTGGGCAGCAATAAAGCTATAAGTTCACTGAGTCACTCTGCTTAGCTCTTTCTCTTATGGATTTTTCTTCCTATGGAATGAAAAATAACTTTGGGAAGTGATTTTTTGGGTTGGGAATTACTAGAAAGGAAAGGGATAAGCAGTCCTTCCATTTTCCATTTCTTTGCTAAAATTCACTCTAGAGGCTTTAAATTACAAAAAGAAAACATTAGAGAAAAGGTCCATTAGATTACACATAATGTGAAGTTTGTGAATAGCAAATGGCTTTACTTTAAAACCCCAAACCAAAAGACTAGGCTCCGCTCACCCCTCTTCCCAAACTTAAAAACTGCTGGGCTGCTGCACATTGGTTTTACCCCTGAACCTGTTCTGGGATTTGCCTTCAGATCCTGGCAAGCTCAGAGAACTAGGGGCTATCGAACTTGTATGTTTGGTAAATGCAAGAAATAGTTAATGTCCTCATACCTTATAGAGCAAGGAGAAATGTATTCTGGAAATTTACTGAACTAAGCTGTAGCGCCATTGAGATACACTTCATGACCCTACACTGTTGGGCCAATAGAGAACGGAACTGTGGTTTCCCACACTCTTGCATTTCTGTTTGGTTTATTTTTGATAGCTAAGGTGGTAAAACCAAAGGTCCTAGACCTGGGCAGCCCATCTTTTCATACCAAGTGGGCCGCAAGTGTACTTTGACATGGGACCCATAGGCTGCACACTGCCTTGTTGCATGTAGGGTGAACCCCAAAGCTGACCCCCCCTAGCCCTCACATTGTCTTCTCAAAGCTGGCCAAGTGAGACAGGAAGCTTTGGGAAGGAGACGTGAGGCTCTGACAGGGTCCTAGAAAGTGCCAAGGAGTTAGGAGGACTCTCGGACCTGCCAGAGCTCTCACTCACTTGGTGTTGGGAAAAGCAGGAGGGCTGAGAGAGGTATTCAAATGTTGCTTGAGGGCTGCCAAAAAGGGCTTCGGGCCATGTGTTGGACCACCCTATCCTAGACTATTTACTGACTAGCTTGTATTCTCTCTGACCTGAATTTGTCAGATGGCATCGCTTAGTTCAGGGATGGCAACTGTGGCTCTCCATATACAGTGGTACCTCGGGTTACACACGCTTCAGGTTACACACTCTGCTAACCCAGAAATAGTACTTCAGGTTTAGAACTTTGCTTCAGGCTAAGAACAGAAATCGGGCTCCGGAGGCGCGGCAGCAGCAGGAGGCCCCATTAGCTAAAGTGGTGCTTCAGGTTAAGAACAGTTTCCGGTTAAGAACGGACCTCCGGAACGAATTAAGTACTTAACCCGAGGTGCCACTGTATTGCTGGGCCAGAGCTCCCATCATTTCTACCAGTGGCCATGCTGGCTGGGGCTGATGGAAATTGGGAGTCCAACAATATCTGGAGGACCACAGGCTCCTCATCCCTGACATAGATGGTTCACCAATTTGACCTGGCCTGACTTTACCAACCCTGAGCTTCCAGAACGATGTCATGTATCTTTTAAAATAACAGAAATGATGTAACTATCAGCTTTGGTGTAATTATATTTACACAGACTTCTGTGATGCTAGGATTGTACTGTGTTGCTGCATTCCTAAAATACTCCTGAGTTTCCCAAATCCTTTCATTTTTGAGCCCAGAAATTAGTACAGAATTTCATCCTTCACATTTCTTGGGAATTGTACAAACACTGCATTGTAGTCTGTAGTCAGGCAATCAGAATAGTGTTTGTTTTTGTTGTAAATAACATGTAAATAAATATATATAACTGGTTCATTGTTGTTTTCTAGGCTGAGGCTGATCAAACAAATTCAGGATTAAGAATAATTACCTTGGCAATAGTACAGTTGTTTCTAAATTCAAAGCATGCTTGCTACTCTGAAATTCAGGAGTGAACATCCTTTCAATGAAGAAACCATGCTTTTGCTTATGAATGGCAATATAGATTCAAAGGCACAATCAGCCTTCTAGTTCTGATATTTTGATACTGTTGTTGCCTCTTTATTTTCACATGTTGCAAAACCTCCCACAAAAAACTGATTACTAAATGTTTTTGGTGCATTTCCATTAATAGTGGAAAATACAATTAAGAAATGTGTGCATATTCACAGAGCACATTGTATTCCTGTGAATTTTCCATATAGATTCCCTAATTTGGACTAATTTGAATTTTGCGGTAAAAAGTTTTAGAATTCTAAAATTTCAGTTTTAAAGATGGCAGTCAATGCTCTAGTTCAGGCTTCCTCAACCTCGGCCCTCCATATGTTTTTGGCCTACAACTCCCATGATCCCTAGCTAGCAGGACCAGTGGTCAGGGATGATGGGAATTGTAGTCTCAAAACATCTGGAGGGCTGAGGTTGAGGAAGCCTGCTCTAGTTCCATTAGTGAAATGATTTATGCATGTGCAATGGAAGCTCTCCTGCCATGAATGTTTGTGGTGTGTCCTCTCCAAATCTGCTCTGGAGGGTTGGGAAAAAATTCAGAAGAGGTGTAGGGGGAACATGGGGTGGGAGGGGGGAGAGGGGGAAATTCTAATGTGCAAGGGTGAAACCTTGCGCTAATGGAACAACAAACCTAATGCTACTTTGGACACAAACCTAACATGTTAAAATTCTTATTAAAATGACTTTAGTTATAAATACACATGGAAGTTTAATGTACTTATGTGCCTGAGTTGCTGCTGTTGTTGTTGTTTAGTTGTTTAGTCGTGTCCGACTCTTCGTGACCCCATTGGTAAATCTGTCACTTTTAATTTCTGATTTTGACAAAATGTTCTGCACATTTCCACATTTGAAAAAAGTTTGCATGAGCATTTTAGTGCATTTCCCCCCTAATATACACACCTTTTTCTTTTTTGCAATTTTGCCTAATATACACATTTTTGCAGAGCTATTTCCCCTAATGAATTGCATTTTCAAAATGTTAATTTCACTAATACATACATTTCTATGCACGCTTTACCTCAGCCTATGCATTTTTGTACAAATTATTTGGCTGGAAAAGTGCATTGCAAAATTTGGAGAAGTGCAAATTTCATATGATGGGTGTGTTTTGGGTTGCATATTGTTTTGGAAAGTGTGAATTAGGCATATTTGCTTTTAAATATGAACTGAATAAATCCCCCCCCCATCCCTTGTTGGTGCAATCACATCCAAAACCAAGTTAGTCCAATAATTCTACAATGATACACTAACACTGGAAGCAGATTTGTCGGCAGAAATGTTTAGAGGAAGGGTCAGGTATTAAAATAATTTAAAAGTGTAGTTTAGATCTTGTGCATCCCAATCACATGTTTAGGATTCAGCACAGACCTCATTTCATTTGGCCTGAATTCAGCACATGGCAGAGATAAGAAAACCTATCAAGTTGGCTTGTTGTTCTGAAAAGTGCCATCATGCACACTGATAGTGCTCTATATAGTGACATCAGCTTAGTGTGGGTTGCCATAACTGGAATTGGACTTGGGTGGCTATTTTCTGTGGCTGTCAAGGCCCAAGAGGGCTATGTGACTACCAGTAGCCATCAGCAGGGCAGTTGTGCTCACTGGACCTTCCGCTACCTGTATTGCTGCTGCTTACAGGGAGCTGGAGCTGGAGGGCAAGGCGTCAGTGGGGTCAGTGTGGTGCAAATGCACCAGCAGGAACATCAGATTGGATCCACTAGTGTGTTTCTGCCCAAACTGACCTTGTCCCCTGCTCCCCCTTTACTTCTGTGTAGCAACAGCACAGGTGATGGGAAGTCAGGTAAGCACAACTGCCCTGCCCTGCTGATCACTACTAGTGGCTAGGTCCTCTGTTGATAATACTGGGGAGTGGAATCATATGAGACATGTTTAAGACCTATATTTATGGCAAAGCCTCAAAGACACTAGTCAGTACCTTTGAAGCTTTGACATAGATCCTAACCCTGGCTCATATAGGCAGTGAAATGATGGAGACTTCATTGTTGTTGAGTTTTCTTATCTGTGTTCAGAAGAGGCCACAATTTGCAAAATAAATATCCTCCTCTCCTGTGTTGCATATATGCCTTTTCATATCCTTGTATACTATACCATCTGGGGGCAGGGGCACCAGGTTGGGGAAGGCTGGTATAATACATACGCTCCTAGTTTGACACATTGAAGGAATAACTTGTAAAATTATTTTGGTATATTATATATTAATGAGTTAAAATAAGCCCTGAGATCATAAGTGAAATGAGAACCAGAGCTATTTAGGGGGTACATTTCAAATCACTCATATTGATATATTCATGTGCCCATTATCCGATGTTTTCTAGTAATCTGATTCTTGGACTGTGTCTGTAGCGGATTTCAGGTTTCTGTCCACAGGGGAGTTTCTGCAATTATGATACGCTCTTGAGTGAGTCAGTCCCAAGTATATTAGTGCTTTAGGAATGAGGTGGTCTATAACTCTACATAACTGAAATGGAAAATGTGAGTTTAAAGAACGCAAATGCAGGATACACCCACCCCCCAAACCTTGGGACTTTAGAAAAGTCTCCTATGCTTATGAATTTGGATATATTTTTGTACCTGATCGATAGCTGAGTAGTTGCAAAATCCCTTCTTACCTTGACTTTTCACTATTATTTCCTTCTAGGCTCCTTGAGGGGCTGAGAAACCTGGCAAAGCCTTCTTGACAACCTTAAAATTGCTTTTATCTCTATGGCATGCCTGCTTCTTGACAGCTTTCTGGAGTAATAAGACTACTCTTTAAAAAAAGACCCCACACACGAAAGCTATAATTTCTTGAGTTTCATAAAGCTCCTCTGTGTGAAATCATAGATCTTCATGTGCTCTGCTCTGCTACACCTTATGGAAATGAAGTTGTGTGGTGTTTACCATGAAAATCTAGTAAAAGAAGCAATGGAGCTTTAAATCATGTCTTTGTTTTTTTTTTAAAGCAGTAAAGAAATAAGGGATTTATTCTTCTAAAGCTGCCAGGTTCTAGAAAGCTAACAGCTCAATTGTTGAATTTAATTGCCTAGGAATGAGGAGATGTTACATCACTTATGATTTAGAGAATAGCAGGAATAATAGAACACTGTTCTGAACCACCCGAATGAACACAGATTATTAACTAGTCTGTCTCGGGAAGTGTCAGCCTTTTCCCTTGTGCAGAACTCCTTTGTGTGAAACCCCAGATTTTCATGTACTCTGCTCTGCTACACCTTAAGGATACTATCCACATTTATTTAGAAGTGAAGATCATAGTTTTCAATGATGGTTCTTGTCTACGTGAGCATGACTAGCATTGCAACGCAAGAGACATTTCTAATTTACATGGTTTCCCAGCCACTCTTTTGCTACAATACTCTTTGCTTTCTATGATCTGGCAATAAGCATGCAGGAAACCTGTAATGTCTGCATTTTTCAGGCAAGGGAATAAGAGTAAGATAGCAGCTTTGTATTCATTCTGAGTCCTTGGAAGCACTGTGATAATGAAGTGATGAGCTTTGATTACAAGAACATATTCAGATAAATAATTTACCATGCCGCTGCATTTCTGTCTCCTCCTATTGCAGCAAAGAATTTACTTGCAGCACAAAGTTAGTGCTTGTGTTCTTCTTTTCATTTTGTTTTTTTTCAAACAGATAACAAACTATTGGACAAAGCTATCAAGAGTAAACATGTGTAAACCAGACTGGTCATGTTTGCTGCAAGATGCCTACAGTGGGATGTAACAGCATACGTTTCTGAGTTCTTCTAAGTAGTTTGTACGATGTAGCTCCCCATCTGCACTGCTTATTTAAAGCAGTACTATACCACTTTAAAGAGCCATGGTTCCCCCCCTTAAATAATCATGTGAACTGTAGTTTATTAAGAGTGCTGAGAGTCCTTTATTTCCATAACAGAGCTACAATTCTGAAAGAGCTATCAATCCCTCTTCCCTGGGAACTCTGAAATTGTAGCTCTGTGAAGAGAACAGGGGTCTCCTAACAGCTCTCAGCACCCTTAACAAACCACAGTTGCCAAGGATTCTTTGTGGAGGTGAAGGAGAGCCATGACTGTTTAAAGTGGTATGATACTACAGTGATACCTCGGGTTACATACGCTTCAAGTTACATACCCTTCAGGTTACAGACTCCACTAACCCAGAAATATTACCTCGGGTTAAGAACTCTGTTTTCGGATGAGAACAGAAATCATGTAGCAGCGGCGCAGTGGCAGCAGGAGGCCCCATTAGCTAAAGTGGTGCTTCAGGTTAAGAACAGATCTCCAGAATGAATTAAGTTCTTAACCTGAGGTACCACTGTACTTTAAAACTGTAGTTTAGATGGGGCCTGATAGTCAATGCGGCTATTTATATAAATGAGTATATATACATATATATATATATATATATATATATATATATATATACATATTATAAAATATTTATTAAAGTTTCACAAAAAACAGGAATTTACAAAGTAAAAAGAAAGCAAGAGAAAAAGAAAATAAAAGAAAAAAATTACAAAAAATACAAAAATGCATAGAAAAAAAGAAAATACAAAATACAAAAACAAGAGAAAAAATTAAGTAAAAAAAAGTTAAAAACAAATCCTTTTTTTCTCCATATCTTTAAGCTCATTTGCTTGTTTCTATGACCTCCTCACACCTCCCTTTTTTGTATTCCCGTTCACATAGTCAGTTCAGCAAATCCTTACCCTCTTTCATTTATCTTAACTCTATGTCTTAACATATTATAACTATATATTTTCATCCATTATCAATCCATTTTTACATATTCTTATTGGCCTTTTTGCTAATGCCACTTAATTTCAATCCAACATCATTTTAACATTCATTAATTTTACAATATTTCTGCAAATAGTCTTTAAATTTCTTCCAATCTTCTTCCACCAACTCTTCTCCCTGGTCTCGGATTCTGCCAGTCATTTCCGCCAGTTCCATATAGTCCATCACCTTCATCTGCCACTCTTCCAGGGTGGGTAGATCTTGTGTCTTCCAATACTTTGCAATGAGTACTCTTGCTGCTGTTGTAGCATACATAAAGAAAGTTCTATCCTTCTTTGGCACCAATTGGCCGACTATGCCCAGGAGAAAGGCCTCTGGTTTCTTCAGGAAGGTATATTTAAATACCCTTTTCATTTCATTATAGATGATCTCCCAGAAAGCCTTAATCTTTGGGCACGTCCACCAAAGGTGAAATAATGTACCTTCATTTTCTTTACATTTCCAACATTTATTATCGGGCAAATGATAGATTTTTGCAAGCTTGACTGGTGTCATGTACCACCTGTATATCATTTTCATAATATTCTCTCTTAAGGCATTACATGCTGTAAATTTCATACCTGTGGTCCACAACTGTTCCCAGTCAGCAAACATAATGTTATGTCCAACATCTTGTGCCCATTTGATCATAGCAGATTTAACCGTTTCATCCTGAGTATTCCATTTCAACAGCAAGTTATACATTCTTGAAAGTATTTTAGTTTTGGGATCTAACAGCTCTGTTTCCAATTTTGATTTTTCCAACTGAAAGCCAATTTTTTGGTCCAAATTATAAGCCTCCCTTATTTGATAATAGTGAAGCCAGTCTCGCACTTTGTCTTTTAATTTCTCAAAACTCTGCAATTTCAATTTGTCTCCTTTTTGCTCCAGAATTTCCCAATATTTCGGCCATTTGGCCTCCATATTGAGCTTTTTCTGAGCCTTTGCTTCCATCCGTGACAACCACCTTGGGGTTTTATTTTCAAGTAAGTCTTTATATCTTATCCAGACATTAAACAATGCTTCCCTGACAATATGGTTTTTAAATGCTTTATGTGCTTTAACCTTGTCGTACCACAAATATGCATGCCACCCAAAAACGTTATTAAAACCTTCTAGATCCAAAATGTCTGTGTTCTCAAGAAGCAGCCATTCTTTCAACCAGCAGAATGCTGCTGATTCATAATAGAGTTTAAGGTCTGGCAGGGCAAATCCACCTCTTTCCTTTGCATCAGTTAATATTTTAAATTTTATTCTGGGCTTCTTGCCCTGCCAGACAAATCTAGAAATGTCTCTCTGCCACTTCTTGAAACAGTCCATTTTGTCCAAAATTTGCAATGATTGAAACAAAAATAACATTCTTGGCAATACATTCATCTTTATAACAGCAATTCGACCCAACAAGGAAAGCTTCAAATTTGACCATATTTCTAAGTCCTTTTTCACTTCTGACCAACATTTCTCATAATTGTCTTTAAATAAGTTTAAGTTCTTAGCAGTCATATTAACCCCCAGGTATTTTACTTTCTTGACCAGTGTTAAACCTGTCTCCTTCTGAAACCTCTCTTTCTCAATCGGTGTTAAATTTTTCTCAAGAACTTTGGTTTTTAACTTGTTCAACTTGAATCCTGCCACATGACCATATTCTTGAATCAGTTCTAATACTCTTTTAGTACTAGATTCTGGCTCCTGTAACGTCAATACTAAGTCACCTGCAAAAGCTTTCAGTTTGTATTGTTTGGCTCCGACCTGTATACCTTTAATCAGACGGTCCCTTCTAATCATATTTAGCAAAACCTCCAGGACCGAAATAAAAAGCAATGGGGAAATTGGGCAGCCTTATCGTGTACCTTTCTCTATCTTAAATTCCTCTGTCACTACGTTATTAACAATTAGTTTAGCCTTTTGTTCTGAATAGATTGCACTTATACCATTTTCAAACCCTTGACCAACCCCCATCTCCTGAAGATTTTTCTTCATAAAACTCCAAGAAATATTATCAAAGGCTTTCTCCGCATCTACAAAGATTAAAACTGCTTTAGTATTAATGTTCACTTGCAACTTCTCCAAAATGTTAATTATATTCCTCGTGTTGTCAGACAAGTGTCTACCTGGGAGAAAGCCGGCTTGGTCCTTGTGTATCTCTTCCACTAATACTTTCTTCAATCTTTTAGCCAAAATATCAGCAAATATTTTATAATCCACATTGAGCAGGGATATGGGGCGGTAGTTCTTAAGTTGTGTCTTTTCAGACTCAGTTTTCGGTATAAGCGTAATATAAGCTTCCTTCCACGACTCTGGCGCTTCCCCCCCAAAAAAATTTCATTACAAACCTCCTTTAGTGGTTGCATTATCCACTCCTTCAAGGATCTATAATATTTTGAGGTTAGGCCATCCGGCCCTGGAGATTTGCCCAACTGCATATTCTGAATGGCACCTTCTACCTCCTGTTCTGTGATTTTATGGTTCAACATTAACTTGTTTTCTTGAGAGATTTTTTGTAGTCCATTTGTTTTTAAGAATTGGTCTAAATCAAACTCTTTCTGTGGCCCTTGTGTATATAACTGTTTAAAGTACCTCTGGAAGCATTTTCTAATTTCCACTGGATTCTGAATGTTCTTTCCTTCTACTTCCAAATTGGTAATAGTATTGAGCTTTTGTCTTTTTTTCATTTGCCAGGCTAACAATTTTCCACATTTATTAGCCGATTCAAATGTCCTTTGTCTCATTTGTTTAATTTTCCATTCGAATTCCTGATTCATCATCTTCATATATTGCACTTGATATAACTTTATATTTCTCAGAATCTCTTGTGACTTTGGTTTCGCTCTCAGTTTCTTCTCACCCTCGTTTATTTTTTCCAAAATTTTACCTTTTTTCTCATTTTGAGCTCTCTTCTTTATTGCATTCTGTTTTTTTTATAAAATATTTATTAAGATTTTTAAAGTATTACAATAAAAATGAAAAAAATAACAAAAATACAAAATAAAAATAGTTAAAAACACACAGATTTTCCATTGCTTATTTTCCTTTAGCTTGTTTCCCAGACCTCCTCATACCTCCCTTTTTTGTATTCCACTTCAAATTGTTGGTTCAGCAAATCCTTACCATTAAGTTTTTACCTATTTATAACCCTTTTTTCATATTCTCTTAAAGCATTACAGCTGGAAACCACTTAATTTCTATCCAACATCATTCTAACATTCATTAATTTTACAATATTTCTGTAGATAGTCTTTGAATTTCTTCCAATCTTCTTCCACCGACTCTTCTCCCTGGTCTCGGATTCTGCCAATCATTTCTGCCAATCCCATATAGTCCATCACTTTCGTCTGCCATTCTTCCAAAGTGGGTAGATCTTGTGTCTTCCAATACTTTGCAATGAGTATTCTTGCTGCTGTTGTAGCGTACATAAAAAAAGTTCTGTCCTTCTTTGGCACCAATTGGCTGACAATGCCCAGAAGGAAGGCCTCTGGTTTCTTCAGGAAGGTATATTTAAATACCTTTTTCATTTCATTATAGATCATTTCCCAGAAAGCCTTAATTCTTGGGCACGTCCACCAAAGGTGAAAGAATGTACCTTCAGTTTCTTTACATTTCCAACATTTCTTATCGGGCAAATGATAGATTTTTGCAAGCTTGACTGGGGTCATGTACCACCTGTATATCATTTTCATAATATTCTCTCTTAAGGCATTACATGCCATAAATTTCATACCTGTGGTCCACAACTGTTCCCAGTCAGCAAACATAATGTTATGTCCAACATCTTGTGCCCATTTAATCATAGCAGATTTAACCGTTTCATCCTGAGTGTTCCATTTCAACAGCAAGTTATACATCTTTGACAAAATCTTAGTTTTGGGTTCTAACAGTTCTGTTTCTAATTTTGATTTTTCCACCTGGAAGCCAATTTTCTTGTCCAAATTATATGCCTCCATTATCTGATAATAATGAAGCCAATCTCGCACTTTGTTTTTTAGTTTTTCAAAACTCTGCAGTTTTAGTCTATCTCCCTCTTGTTCCAAAATTTCCCAATATTTCGGCCATTTGGCCTCCATATTGAGCTTTTTCTGGGCTTTTGCTTCCATTGGTGACAGCCACCTTGGGGTTTTATTTTCCAATAAATCCTTATATCTTATCCAAACATTGAACAATGCTTTCCTGACAATATGGTTTTTTAATGCTTTATGTGCTTTAACCTTGTCGTACCACAAATATGCATGCCACCCAAAGACATTGTTAAAACCTTCTAAATCCAAAATATCTGTGTTCTCAAGAAGCAGCCAGTCTTTCAACCAGCAGAATGCTGCTGATTCATAGTAAAGTTTAAAGTCTGGCAGGGCAAATCCACCCCTTTCCTTTGCATCAGTTAATATCTTGAATTTTATTCTGGGCTTCTTGCCCTGCCAGACAAATCTAGAGATATCTTTCTGCCACTTCTTGAAACAGTCCATCTTGTCCACAATTTGCAGTGTTTGAAAAAAAAAACAGCATTCTAGGCAATACATTCATCTTTATAGCTGCAATTCGACCCAACAAGGAAAGCTTCAAATTTGACCAAATTTCTAAGTCTTTTTTCACTTCCGTCCAATATTTTTCATAATTATCTTTAAATAAGTTCCCATTTTTTGCTTCATATTAATCCCCCAAGTATTTCACTTTCTTAACCACAGTCAGACCTGTCTCATTCTGAAACCTCTCTCTTTCAATCGGTGTTAAATTTTTCTCTAAAACCTTAGTTTTTAACTTGTTCAGTTTGAATCCTGCCACTTGACCAAATTCTTGAATTAGTTCTAAAACCCTTTTGGTACTAGATTCTGGCTCCTGTAACGTCAATACTAAGTCATCTGCAAATGCTCTCAATTTGTACTGTTTGGCTCCGACCTGTATACCTTTAACCAACCGGTCCCTTCTAATCATATTCAGCAGAACCTCCAGGACCGATATAAAAAGCATTCTGTTAAATCAGAAACCCCCTCATAACTGCTTTACTTGCGTCCCAGATTACTCTTTTTTCAATAGTGGTGTTCAAATTTATCTCAAAATAGTCTCTCAAGGTTTTTTGGGCCTTCTTGATAACCTCTTGATCTCTAAACAAGGTGTCATTCATCCTCCATCTGAAGGAACCAGTTGGCGTTAATTTCATCTCCATTTTCACAGCATTATGGTCGGAGCAAGTTTTAGGGCAAATTCCCACTTTTCGAGTCTTAGGTGCCAGTCCTCTAGTTATCCAGATTTGGTCAATTCTTGTCCATGTCATTTTGGCTTCAGAAAAGAAGGTTCCCTCTCTAGCCAAGGGATTCTTAGTTCTCCAAATGTCAATCAAATCCATATTGTCAGTCAATTCAAAAAAGGTTTTTGGTAGTCTGCCATCTTTTGTAACTACCTGTCTCTGCGACTTGTCCATGTTTGTAGATACCACTCCGTTCATATCTCCCATCATGATAATGTTGTAATCCATATAGTCTAACAATGTCTCATGCAACTTCTTAAAAAATTCAGATTTCCCCTCATTCGGTGCATATACTCCTACTATCAAAATTTTTTCTCCTTGTGTCTGAATTTCGATTGCCACAAATCTTCCTTGATCATCTTTAAAAACAAATTTCGGTGATAGGCTCTCTTTTGCATAAATGACTACTCCTCTCTTTTTGACCTTGTCCGATGAGATAAACTCTTGGCCCAATCTTTTATTAATGAATACTTTCCTATGTAGCCTTATCACATGTGTTTCCTGTAAACAAATCAAGTCCAATTGTTCCTTTTTCAGTAAATGAAAGACTTTTTTCCTTTTCTCCGGGGAGTTAAATCCATGAATGTTCCAACTTAATAGTTGCAGAGACATGGTGTATTTATTTTGCTTCTCCTCCAACTGCTCCCAATAATTGTTCTTGTTCTGACGGTGGTATCACTTTCTCTAGCTTGTCCAATCCCAAAGGTAGTGGTACTATGCCTTGTATTCCTGGTTTTAAAGCTTTTGGCTCTTCTTCAGCTTCTTTTTGCAGGTCTTCTTCGTGTTCTCTCAAAAAATTTTCTTTATCTTCCACTGATCTTATTTTAAACTTTTTCCCTTTAAAGGTAAAAGATAGGCCCTGGGGGAATTCCCACCTAAAAATGGTTCTGTTTCCTCTCAGCAGGGCCACCAAATCTCCGTAGTTAGACCTAAGGTCCAAAAGATATTTCGGGATATCCTTAAATATCTCCACTCTTGATTCATTTATTTCCAAGGTATTCTGGAAGTGCAGACTCAGTATTTTGTCTCTCTCCTCTTTTGATCGGAGGGTAATCAAACAGTCTCTCGCTCTGTTCTTTCTCCCTCCTCTTCCAAGTCTGAAAGCACTCACTATCTTGAAGTCTTGTTTATCATCCAGGTTCCAAAAGTCTGCAAATTCCTGTGTAAGAAAGTCACTCAAACTATCTTTCTCAAGTTCAGCTACAGCCCTGATCCTTAGATTTGTCTGTTTTTCTTTTAATTCAATCATAGACAGCAATGACTTGTGGTCCACAAGCTGCCTACAGATTGGTGGTATCTTTTCCTCTACAGCCAATACTTTTTCCTTGGCTTCTTCAGCTGTTTTTCGGTTCAAAGTAGATTCCTGCAGCAGTTTCTCAATAGATTCTGTATTTGAGTTCACCTTCTGCCCCAAGTTGTTGATGCTTGAAGTATTTTGATCAATTTTAGTTGTCGCTTCAGCAACTTGTTTGCTTAATTTTTCCAAAGATTCAAAAATTTTATCTAATGCTGGAGCTAAACCCCCTTCAGATGCCATTCCTTTAGGCACCGTCTGAGCTGGATCTTCCCCTGGTGGGGCAGAAGGGCCAGGTGCTGATGGTCTACGCTGCTGCAGTCTAATTTTACCCGATCTTGTTGTTTTTTCCTGAGTCAAGTCTGCCATAACACTTTATCTAAGGATCAAGGTCAGTCCCACGGTTACTTGTTTTGTAGTGGAAAATTCCCCTGGCCAGTTTAGAGTGGAAAATTCCCTGGCCAATTGTAACAATTTCAAAGTTCCTCTAGGGGGACACAGTAGCAGTCCAAACTTGTAACAATAAAATAACTTTTCCAACTTTCAAAAATCCCCCCTTTAACGAAAGAAGCAACAGTTTCAGGTCCGAAGAAACCCTTCAGAGTCAAAGTATCTCTCTTACAGAGTTAGCTGTCAAAAAGTTGCATTATCCTTTAACAGCGCGATTAACAATACAGCAGTTCTATTGTCCCTTGACAGTCCGTTCCCAGGGATAAAGTGGTGGTCTTTGTTCCCTTTCTCTCTTCTTTTTTTGCAGGCAAAAAAATACTTCCCCTTCTCCCTCTCCTCTCCTGCACCTTAGGGAGAGAGTTCTCTTTTAATTGATGTTAGGATTTGAGTCTTTTTCAATGCGATTTTCAAGGTCTTAGCTTAGACAGTCTTTGCTTTGATCTATTTACAGAAAACGGAAGGCGGACTTCCTGTTTACACCTTCCCGCTTCAGTGCCAAATTAGTCCTTTTTTCCCTTAAATTCCCCAATCTTCAAACTTGACCTACTCACGGGTAGTTGTTTAGTAGCCGAATTGTCACAGGAAAAAGGTCAGCGCTCTCCGGCAACAGCTGCGTGGTTTCACTCCACGGAAGAAGCAGTTGACTCTCAGCACCGCGCCACACTCCCCGTTTCGCTCCGGAACTCTTTACAGGGTTCCCTCACAAATTGGGAGGGCGCTAAGGGTGCCCGCCGAGTCCCACGGTCACAGGCTTCTCCCGCCTGTGATTTTCGAAGGGGTCCCCGCTTCGCCGTAGCGGCAAGACCCGATTTCCACGGAGCTACTCCCTCAAGACTAGAGGGAATCCGCCATTGCTGATGGCGCCGCCTCCGGAAGCCTATATACATATATAGACAGAGTGAGTGAGTGAGAGCACATTGGTGTGTGTGTGTGTGTGTGTGTGTGTACACACCTCTTTTTCCTTCCTCTTCCCTTTCCTCATCCATTGACCATTCATTCTATCCTTGTCTCTCCAGACTCACAGACATTTCCTCCATTCATTCAGATCATGGATGTAGCTAGGATTTGTGTGTCTCTCTGTGTGGGAAATAAACTCAGATTTGTATTGATTTTGATTGGTTTAGGGGGACAGCTGCCCCTCTTGGCTGCACCCATGATCCAGATCTCCCCCCCTCTCTTACATGCACACACACACACACACACACACACTCCTCTTGAAAGAAAAGGTATGTGTTGCTGTGGAGTGAAGCTTCCCCGCTCTTCCTTGCTTCTGTTCTTTCATTTGCTTGTAGTTCTTGCAGGTTTGGCTAGCTTGGAACGCTGTGACTGAGTTAGGGGCATTACAAAATAATGTTCATGTTTCTTAATGGCAGTGCATTTTCACATGTATGGGCTGGAGACTAAGGAGATGGCAGGTGCATGTGAAGCATTCCATATGTTTAGAGGACAAGCCATAGCTATGGTGTGAGAAGGAGAGAGAAACATTGGCAGTTAGTAGGAACAGAGAGAAGAGAAGCCCAAGATAAAGTGAGTACCGTGCTGGAAGTTTGTGAGCAGAATTAGCTGCAAAAGGAATGAAGACTTGAGAGACTGCCCAAATGGTTGTTTGGGGACCTGCTGCCTGCTAAAGGGGTACTGCTAGTTTCCTACAGGCTCAGCTTCTTATTTTAAATAAAGCTGATAATACAGAGGCATCACAAGCCTCTAGTATTCTCTCATTCAATAAACCTAAACCCCACAGTGCTGCTCCTGGAACTTCTCACTGCTTGGAAGTGGGGAATATGTAACACAGTTAAATGGCACATTTTCACTCTAATATTTGAGCTAACCTAAAATAAAAACAGGCAAATAGAAAAGCTGGCCAGGTGGAAATTCCACTCTAATGCCTACTCTCCAAACCTAAGGCACTGATGCTTTTTAATTAGCCCCCTAGAAAGTGTCTGATTCCCCCCCTCCCACAATTGTTACTGTGGATTCAGCAGGAGGGCTAGTAGTGGACTGTGTTTGAGTGCTGCTGATGGATATAAAAAGCCAGGAGAATATTTGTGACTGGACAGCCTCAAGAAGCAAAGTTGTGGAATAGCAAATGCCTTCTTTACTTCTGTCACCCATATCAAAGCTTCTATAAGTTAAGGAATAGGTTTAGCATAAAGTATGTAGGCTGGAGCACAGAATAAAAGGAGAAGGAGACAACATGCTTTCCTTTGCTGATATGATGTAACTGGGATCTTCTTCTATCTCTCCTAAAATACCAACCCATCTAATTATCTATATTTAAGGGTATTTTTGGGTTGGCAGATGTTGGGTCCATTCTTCCGCAGTCATGGTTCTGTCTTTCACAAGCTCCTTCCTTTTGGTTTTAAATTTATTAAAATGGTTTTTAATAGGATGCATAAACTCAATTTTTACAAGAACATGGATCAAACTCAGGAATCCCCCCACGATTGTTTGCATTATCTTTGTGATGCCCTGAGTTTCATGTGCAATTTAGCTTTTGTTCAACAGCTTCACACATGCCATTTTAACGTAGAAATATTTCCAGCTTTACTGAAAGTCTTTTCCAAATATTTATCAGTGACAGTGAATGAGCTCAGGCCTTTTTAGATAACACTAAGCACATATTATTCTGCTCTAAATACTACATTTTGCATTCAAGATGCTAACTGGTGTACTGTGGAAATATGCCTGCTAATTTAAGCATGAAGAATTGAAGAATCTGTGCTCATTCTTCTCCCCCAGCACAGCTGGTGGGGGGTGGGGGTGCCCTCTGCACTTGGCTTTGCATCTGGGAGATGTTATTTTGGGATTGGCTGCAAAGTTGTCTTGGGCTTGCGGAAGGTCTTCTGGGACCCAGCTTTATAGCATAGCTCCCCCTCCTCCCTCAGAGTCATGATTGGGCCAGACACATGTGGCCTGTTAAGTTTTGAGTGCAGGAGGATGGACAAAGTAAAGCATGGAAAGGTTATTTTCTCATAAAAAATGAGATAATAGTGCCAGTGTATGTTGCCTCATATCTCATGTTCTACAAATGCTAGAAACTTTTTAAAGAAAGCTGCTGGGAATCTGGGAATTATGGCTTATTTTCATATGGGGTTGGGGACTCCCTCTCTTCCACCCATTGTGCACACCCATGGCTATAATAGGACTACATGTATTTAGAAAGAGGTATGGTTTGTTTGATGTTCAACAGAACATATTATTCAGTTTTCTGTAGTCCTCAGGGGAAAGGGCTCACCAAAAGATTCAATCATAGGTCAATTGCCTGGTTTGGCTTCCCAGCCAAAGGCTAGGGTATTTTCAGATCCTATTGAGGGCTTTTGCTTTAGGAGAATGCTTGAAGGGTGGGCAAAAGTCCCCTTAGCAGGCTGATTTTCACACTCCAATCTCCCCTGACCTTTTATTGGCATGTGCTTAAGGCCTTTGTTCTTCTTTGTCATGCTGTATAAGAGAGCGACCTTTTTAAGGCAGTTGTTTTGTTGGCTTTTTGCTGGTGCCTTTAGAGTTTAGAAGCTGGTTTCAGCTTCTAAGTCAGACAGATCTGGCAGGGCTTTGGGTTTCTTGGACCTTTCCATTTCAGGTTCTGGTGTGGCTATTAAGCTTTGCACATGGAAAACAGACCAGCTCAAGAGGGGTTCAGTTACTCAGCTGGCTCTTTGCTTTAATGAGGACCTTTGTACTGTTGCATCTTTGTCAGCTTACCTTGAGCTTAGGCCATGTGGTGATGGACATCTTTTTGGGTTTTACTTTACTTTATTTATTGAAATATTTACAACCCACACTTTTATAAATTACTTCAAGGCTATAGACAATGTGCAAAACAATATGAAATCAGTAAAAGCATCCGTACAAACAAAATTCAAAACATCAGTAAAACATGTTGTAGGTACTGGTTGGTTAAAAAGAGAAATTCTTAGTGCGAAGGACTAAACAAGACATTTTTCGGAGATACATCTAAAAGAAGGCAGGGATGGTTCCTGCTCAACCTCAACTGGCTGGAATGCAAGGGCCTTGCCATGACTAGTGAAGGCCAATAAAACTGTGTAGATGTGTATAATTGCTGGTGGTCTTTCATTTGCACATTGAGTTTTATTTTTCCTGGCCGTTAGGCTGGTGAGTCTCAGCGAGATCTGACCTGTGTTAGAATTTGGACTTTTTGCAAGTTATGGGTTTTTGCTAGTTATGGGTTTTTTGGCTCAGAGCTCAGCCTAGGCTCAGTTGCACGCATTGAGTAAATTGACAGTGGTGGAATGGTCTATCAGCTGGTCACTGTCTTGCTCCAGTGGCTTTGCAGTGACTCCCTGCGTCGAATTTTGCTGACTCAGTTTGGAGAGAATGAACTTGTTGCATCAGAAAGAGTATGTCCATTCGTTGACAGTGGTTTTTCATCACTCCAGACGTCTAGGGCAGGCATAGGCAAACTCCGGCTCTCTAGAGGTTTGGGACTACAATTCCCATCATCCCTGACCACTGGTCCTGTTAGCTAGGGATGATGGGAATTTTAGTCCCAATCATCTGGAGGGCCTATGCCTGGTCTAGGGGTTAGAATAATCTGGTTTTTGAGGTGCTTCAGTGCAGAGTTTGGAGGTTTGATACCCCCAAGCAGTTGGATGAAACCAGAAGAAGAGTGGATAAGTACGTACCTCACACCCAGACATCAAACACTCTTTGCCACACTTGTCTTGGTATGATTGTGTATTTCTCTCAAATGAAAGGCAGAACATTTTTCTAAAGGATCTCCACCAGGGTATTCTGCCCTGTTTTACTACATGGTGGTAGTGGTAGGCTGAGGGGTACTGAGAAAAGGCTAGCCCCTCTCCATGGCAGATACAGGGCAGGGTTAGGGGGAAATGGGGATGAAGAGGAAACACAGAGAGGCACCTTGAAGGGATGCTTTCACATACCTATTAAGCAGTGCTTCAAGGGGAGGGGGCAGAAGCCTTCCTGAAGGTATAGTCAGTTCCCCCACTAAATTCCTTAAAACTGCAAGGGAGGGTGAGGTGTCACAGTTAATATGGCATTGGGAAGGGCATTTGAGGCATAGGTATAATGCTGCTATGCTTCAGATTTATAGGATTCCACATATTTTGGATTTGGTTCACATAATTATTTCAGTTTATTAAATAAAATTTTGCTTAATCCCTGCCATGATGTCACACCTCTTTTTTATATTTTCAGGGGTGGAGGTGCAATCACTTTATTTGAGATCTCAATAATACATTAGTCAGTGTTTCTGCAGACACATTTATGGAAACAAATGGGTCTGACCATTGCAATAAAGGGGGAAATATTATCAAGTGATGTCACCTGTACAATTTTGATGTACAATGCTTTTGCCATAAAGCCATTTAAACATTTTTAACTATTCTCAGGTTTATAATGCTATTAATTTTGTAAAATGTTGTTTAAAAGGTGTGGGGAAGCACAAATGGTAATGAAGCTTTCAAAAGTATAAGGAGGGGCAGTGGTTTTCTCCCCCAAAATAGTGTGCTGAACTGCACACGAGCCACTGGGTGGAACTTTATGACCTAGAAATAGGGGGCATGTGGACCCATATCCTGAATCTGATATGTATTTTCTGTGTAGCTTTGCTGAATTCACTCTCTGTCAGCTTTAATTTCCCATCTGTGAAATTGGGAAGTATATTAGATTGCAAGATTAGCAATGTGATTGTCATGTGTGCTGGCACAACACATATACAGGAGATAGAGAAGAGATTTGAAAGCTAGAGTAAGCAGGAAAATATAGTTTGATAAACATTTTGGTGGTGTTTTCATAAAAAGATAGGATACCTTACATTCCTACAGTTGAACAAAGAACAAGCCATAAAATTTGCAGTATCATGGCTGATTTAACAACATAAGAGCTAAGTAAAGATTAAGTAGACATTTCCACTGTATTTTAAACACAGGATTCTTATGCAGGGCAAATGTATCTCAAAAACCTCTACCATGGGTGCAAGGATTATTGATCGTACAATGGAACATCCCCGCCCCCACTGTGTGTCCTTGAACCCTGCTTAATCAAGTCCCAAGTGGCCTTGCAAGGCTGGGATCCGGGGAGGGCGGAGTGAGAAGGACACAACAGCCATGTGCCCCTCAATCCCAGTCTCACCTTTGCTGATGAGGCTGGGATCAAAGGGCTCATGGCCACTGCGTCCTTCTTATGCTGCCCTCCCAAGTGGCTCTGCAAGAAAAATGCACCTGGGGCGATCAGCCAGGCCGCCCCACATGCTACGCCCCTGAGCACAAGACACATTCATTCATAGGCCAGAGTCAGAGAAGATACAATACTAGTATATTGCAGGTTAGAGAGCATAGCTGTGTTAGTCTAATGTAGCAAAACGAGTGAAGAATCAAATCTGTTCATCTTTACAATACAGGCCATAGTAAATCTGTTTGTCTTTAAAGTGCCACAAGACAGCCATTCTGCACAGAAATAATTGAGCGAATTGTCCCTTAGTAAATGTGGATTCAGTTGTGAGTTGGATGTATGGAGGGATTTGTGTGAATTAATCTTAACAGCAAAGGCCTTTTTTCACACAGCCACTTTATGGATGTGTGTGAGAGAAGATAACTGGGGATATTTACAGTTTGGATCAGCATTCTCACGTTTACATGAGAGGGTACTGTCAAAATATATAAATGCATCTGACAAAGCTTATGCCTGGGGTAGACCCACTGAAATCAATAGGCTTGAGTTGGTCATGACTAACATACATCCATTGATTTTAAAGGGTAATATATGGAGTCTGATTTAGTTGACTGCAACCGTGCTTTCTAAGTTGGGAAAAGGGGAGTTTTACTTGTCTTTGCTCCTAGCTGTGAAATAGAAATAAGAAAGAGCAGAAAGGAATTGTGTCTGTCTAACCTCAGATACTTTGTGTGTTCTGCTTGTTGCTAATTAACTGATAGCTGCTTGTACACAGGAAGGTTTCAGAGAAAAAACTGCATCCAATCTATGGTAGAGGCATCATTTTACATGGTTCCCATCAGTCTCACATCTAAGGCTGGTTACCTTACTTTAAACTGATATGATACTGCATCTATGAGAAAATGTCACACTGACTCTAGAAGATTTGAAACCAAGAGGATCTTCTTTTATGAAAGTGTCAGCTGTTTCCCTTTCTTCTCTTAGGTTACATTTATATACTTTCAGTGCAACTGTGCTATAGCATTTAAGGCTTGCAGGACTAATGTGTTACCTGACAGAAGGTTCTTGTTGAATTTCCTACTGAGTGAGATCCATCAGACCTCCCAATGCTCTGTGCACTTAGGTGATCAGTTAAAACATGGTTCTTTAGGAAGACATTTGGGCTGAGTGTTGCCTAGTTTTTTTATCATGAATCAATAAAGAAAAATTCATAAGACAGCAACAAGTGAGAAAGCATTTCCCTTTATTGCTTAATTTCTTGGCTTGCTACAGTAGCACAAAAAACATTACCCCAACTCTCCTTTATTATCAAGAACAGAGGCATTTATGTCCAAGAATGAGTCAGTCTTAGGTGTGAAGCTGCAGCACCTTTTGCATGAAGCCTTAAGTCTAAAATTAAAGCACCTACAGACTCTTTCAGGTAAGCCTTTGTGTTTTTTTTTAAAGTATTATTGATATGAAGAAGCTTGGTAATATATGTAATGGAAATGTTTTGTCTGTGTGAAAAATATAATCTGACTTGATGCTTTGGCTTCATTTCCCTTTCTTTCCACAACAGTTTTGGAAAAGGACATTAAACAGCCAGCATGTCAGCTTAAATTATCCTTAAGTCATACATCAGATGAAAAGTTAACTCATCACTCTTAACAGCGTTTTAATACCAACATCCCCAGGTATCCATACTTCCTGCATTAAACACAACACTTTTCTTGGCATTGTAAATCAATGGCTCTGCATGAATTTTACTTAGTGATGTAAACAAATTGCCTCGCTGCTGTTAGCTTTGTTGTGCCTTCAGGCAGCGATGGCCAAGCAAACGTGTGCAGACACACACAAAGAACCCTGTCTACTTAGAAATAATTTGTTTTCAAGCCTCATGAACAACTTTGTTTTATAGGTCTGCCTTCTCATCCATACCAGTGTGTAATGTTATGTTTTCATGACAGGAGGAGTGATCTTCATGACATAGGTGCTACTTGGGGCTTTCACTGCTGAAGCAACAAAATAAGAAATATAATTTAGAACAGGAACATTTAAAAAAACCAATAATTGATTATTCACATGCTAGAAGAAGAAGAGTTTGGATTTGATATCCCGCTTTATCACTACCCGAAGGAGTCTCAAAGCGGCTAACATTCTCCTTTCCTTTCCTCCCCCACAACAAACACTCTGTGAGGTGAGTGGGGCTGAGAGACTTCAGAGAAGTGTGGCTAGCCCAAGGTCACCCAGCAGCTGCATGTGGAGGAGCGGAGACACGAACCTGGTTCCCCAGATTCTGAGTCTACCGCTCTTAACCACTACGCCACACTGGCTCTCATTTCATCACTGAATTCCTCATCCTCAGTTTCTCTATGCTTCCTGTCTGAGGTGCTCCAGTTGGTTCTTCTTGAATTCTCACTCAGGCTAGGAACCACCCACAGACATAGAAATAAACAGGAACAGACCGTTTTGGGATACTAGCAAAATATTACATGCTTCTGGAATAACATTTCATCTGCATTCAACCACTGAGTACAGAGATCTGGGAAAATTCTGATAAAAATTCCTGTGTTTCAGAGCATGAGTAGAACAACTTCAAGCAGACTCTTGCTAGGCCATGGGCTGTTAAACTTATCTGGAAAACATGAACTGAGTTTGCTTTTTGATGGGATTATTTAATGAGAATGGTGATGAGTGTCATGTGGTGGTGGACAATAGTCTGAGCTCCTGAATTAGCTACACTTTTGAAGTGCAGGAAGGCAGGTTTGGCCTTAATCCTATGAACTCTAAATCCTGTTGTAGCTCTAGACTGACAGGGATGCATCCATGATATGTAAGGCATGCTCAGCCTGTCTTGTAAATGTGTATCTTGTGGATGGGAAGCAGGGGAAACACTCAAGTATCTCCTCAACTTCTCTGGGGGCATCACACCACCTGCTCAGTTCCCAACTTTTGCGAGAACTTCATGGTTGATCAAGGAAGGTCTTCAGGGGGGTTTTATTTGCATTCCCTTGAAAGCAAGTAGGACCCTTCATGTGATGGGGCCCTGGGTAGCGTGAGGCGGTTAAGGTGAATGCAAGTAAAATTTCCCTGCAATCCATTGCCCACTTACCTAAGTGAAAGCCCACTCAATTCAGCAAGGCCTACTTTTGAGTAAACACATGTAGGCTTGCATTGCACAACTGATTCTACTTTGCATAAAGCTGTCAAATTTATTTAAGGATCACATTTGGTATGCAGAGTGGAAACACAGCACAGCTACAATTTAAGAACAAACCTGTTCTGGGGAAAAATAATGTTTTCCCAAGCTGACAGTTTGCTTATGGCAAAACTGCTAGCATTTGTTTAGTTTCTGAGTTTGGTTGCAGTTTGCATTTGCTAAACTATTTTTGACCTTTTCTCTTCACATGTTATATGAAATGGGTATATTTACTTGGACAAAGGAAATAGAGCAAGAGCTCACTTAACCATTTGACAATATCTGAAAGCCAAATTAAAGGACAGAGGGATAAGAGGTGACAAAAGGGAAGAAAGCTGGGTCAGTGGTTAAAGTCAGCATATTTTAATTAGTTGGGCTGGGTAGGACTAAAATGGTATCAATCACGTTTCTTCTGAGAGGCATGTTTACTTTTAAGGAAAAGAAATGTCATTTTTGCTAACTATTTCTGACAGAAGATGCTCAGCTTGACCTAGCTTTTTTAAGAAAGAAAATAACAGCAAATATAGGCATTTGATTGTCCATGAGGAGACATAATTAAATCTGAGAAAATGTGATAAAGAATTCTGAGTTGTATACTGTATAAACCATCTTTCTGACTTAGTGGAAGTTTGACTAGAGATACATTACAGACGTGCAACTTAGAGCTTTTTCTACAAAGACTAAAGCTCCCCCTATTAGGGATAAAACCCCATTAAATGCTGTAGGAGCACACCTCCAAGTAAATGTGCGTACAATTTCACTGTTAAGTGGACAACTCAACCATCTCTGACCCTACAATTGGCAGGGGTGGGCTTGCTGGTGGTGATGCCTAGTTGCCCAAGTTGTTCAGGGAACTTCATATGTCAATTGCAATACCCTAAAATTGATCTAATAGCATATTAAATACTGGGTGTGTGTTCATCGTCCATAAGATTTCCCTTGCATCTGTATATGCAGCATTTGGGAGAAGCCTGAACTGTTCTGAGATGGTTCTGTGTTCTTCAGATTGGATCTTTTTAATATTAAAAAATGCGTCACTTGCAGAGTCTGTAAGTCACTTTCAGAGTGTTGCAGCCCAGGAATAACACATACGCAATAAGAATGGTTAGATAACAATGGTTAGAGATGGCCTCATTAGTCTCAAGGTAGAGATTACACATTCCATACGTCCAATGAGGTACCTGGTAATTTATGTTGCAGCTGGCTGGCATTTGCAAATAAAATAAAGTCCCACCATACAGTATGAAAGGAGTCTGGTTTTGCTATTGGACATGTGTGTGTCTGATTTTGAATGGAGCACTGGTATTATACGAGGGGGTAAACTGTCTCCCCATACAAAATTGCCTGAAGCTGCTGTTAGTGTCACTGGAGATAGCAGAGTTTCCTGAACTGCAGTGGGTTAGAGGCACTGTTCAGATCAAAACTGCACCCTCCTACAGGCTATTTGAAGCACACACACACAAATGAAAAAGAAAAGACAAGAAAAACAGGAGCAACAACATTAGGAGTATGTGATCATATATCTCTGGTGTCACGTCTGTTTTGTCCCTAAGGAACTCATAAGCTTCAGTCTTTAGTGCCTTGCAGAGCTCCTTCCTTTTCTCTATCAGCAACTATTTCCTGTCCTCTATTCTCTATTGCCCATCTGTACCTAATATAGCCATGTGATGTGGCTTTCTAATCCTTCATTTAAGGGGGCTTAAATAAAAGCATTAAAAAACAACAACATTAAATTCGCTTGAAGGATTAGAAAAACAAAGCGTTGGAATTTTTATTACATCATTTATATGTTTTATGTGATTCCCATCCCCTCCAGTTTAACCAAGAACTTGAATTGACATCAGCAGGAACACTTTGTGCTCAGAGGAAATGTTAGTTTTTCACACAGCTGGTGATTTAGTATAAAGGTATATCTGGCAGAATATAACCAGGCTGCACGAGTTCATTCAAGATCCAGGAAAACACCAGGGGTCCACTCAGAAGAAGAATCAATTTAGGAGCCTTCCTTTTTTATTTGAATTGGCAACCCACCATTTAGAGAGTAAGGAAAGCACTAATTCTGCACTTTAGTTAGTTAGTATCCTTCTGCAAAGGTAGTTTTTGCCCCATTGAATAAATTCTGTCTTTAGAATGCTTTTGGCGGTCTGAATTTGTCTTCATCCTTAAGGATCATTTTATCTGACAAGCCCTGAGTTAAAGAAGAGATACGCCTTTTGTGATTGAGCATGTCATTGATGTACTAGACAAGGATGGTAATATCTTGCAAGGGATATTCCCCCCCATTGCTGAAATCTAAGCTGGCACAGCCATCTCTCAGGTGACAGTTCTCAAATTATATCTTGCATCATTACAGTAGAAAATAATAGCTTTGATTTATTTACTTGCAAGTTAAGAAGAAGAAAAGGTTGTTTAGAGGAGAGAAGCATATAGGCTGCAACTCCATTAATAACAACAAATCAGACTTTGAAGCTGAACATGACCAGCTAATGCACAAATGATGCAGAAATCAGCCAGACAGATATGATCAAGAAGGTGCATGATCTCAAGCTATAACCACACAGGAAACACTGGTTTGGACTGGAGCTTATGCAAAGTGGTGGCAAAAAGGGAGCGTCCTTCACCTCTAACAACTATCAAATGACTCTCCTTCATTTCTGGGATTTAAAGCAGAGGTTGGATGGCCATCTGCAGTGGCATAGCGTGGGGGGTGCAGGGGGGGCCGGCCGCACCGGGCGCAACATCTGGGGGGCGCGCGCGCTCGCACTCGCAGCTCTCTGCCCCCTGCTAAAATCCATGGGTTAGAGGGCGCAAATTACTTGCCTTGCCCCAGGTGCTGACAACCCACGCTACGCCACTGGCCATCTGTCATGGATGCTTTAATTCAGATTCCTGCATTGAAGGTGGTTGGACTAGATGACTCTTGGGGGTTCCCCTTCCAATTCTACAATTCTAATGGTTGTCTGTACTTGGTGTTGAGCAATAGGGACAGGTTGGGAATTCTCTTGGTCTACCTACCACCTCCCTGCCCAGGAGTCTACTTGACTGAGCAGCTTTTTGCCCTTTGCAGAGACAAGGGACCTATTAGGATAGCCTGTGTTTGGAGGCTGATGGTTTCCAAATGACTCTGCAGATGTTCTGGCTGATCTGTGGCGTATACAAAGGGCCTGGGATGTTGACAAGATTGCCTTTCCCCACTTGATAGACCTGGCTAGCTCATTGAGATATGCCAGAGCTGAAGGCAATGAAGCAAGATGGGAAACGGCTTGAACACAAGTGGAAAAAACTCCAGATGAATGCAACTGAACATTAGTGAGTGCTCATTATTGAGCCTATTCAAGGAGTCCTTCATGTTGTGAATGTGATACCTTTTATTTCTGCTGCTTTGACTTGTCCCTGCTTTGATGATGCAGATGACAATTGTTTATCTAAAAACCAAGGTAAATACATATGCACAAAGCCCAATAAGAAGGCAAAAAGGACCATTGGCTTACGGCCTACTTCTATGGAAGTTTTATCCATGTGTCCGGAGCAAACCTCCAAGAAAAAGGTAAGGTATCCTGACAGAATTGGGGTAATTGGTTTGCAGCAAGCACAAATTGCCAGGCTTGGGTGCAATGAGCTGTGTCTGCTATGTGTGCCTGTGGCAAACCGGTTCATGTGATTGATTTGCCATGTTCACATTCATTCCAAGCCAACAAAAAGCCTTCTAGGAGTGAAAATAAACCTAGTTTGTTGTTCTGTTATTTACGTCTGTGTGTAATGACGCCATGTTAGTGAAGAGGCCACAGGGGCCTGATAGGTTGGACAAATAAGACTTATATCACTTGCAGCAATTCCAGATCTGTGAGTGTTGGTAACTAGTCAGATCCATTCCTCCTAGACCTTCCTTATTGGTTAATGTGTTGTTCAAATCCTAATGGTGACAACTAGGCATCCGCTGAAAGAAATCACCAGATGGTTCACCATGCTGCTGTACTCCAAAATTTCATTTTGCTCTGAAAATGTGACATTGCTGTATCCCTGTTGCCTTGTTTCTGTGTCTCTCTCCAGGACTCTGTGGTCACAGATAGTCCATCCTAGACTCTAATTTAGCTGGTGATTTTCAACACTGCTTTTGATAGCAAGCAGTTTTCTGTGCATGATTTAGTTACAACCTATGAGAAGTGGTTGTATCAGAATTAAGTATGCGTAAAGGAGACCTGGGAGGGATTAAAATCAGAAGCCACAATAAAAAAGATGGGGAGGCAAGCAAAATAAATGAAATGAAATGGTTGTCTAGTGACATAAAGGAATGGCCTGGGGAAAGCCCTTTAGTGCACGAGATTTGAACTTTGCTCAAGGTTTCAGAACGATGCGTTTGTTACACTTTGGTGAGCTTTTCTGTCTGCACTTTATGCTTTAAAGGGAAACAACGTTCTCTTATGAATAACTTCTCAAGGCTGTGCTCCTTAGCATGCAGAAGCTGCCTGACCATAATTGCTTAGGAAACGTGCCCTGTGGCAAACTTCACTGAATTCCCAGGCCCCCCAAAAGGAGAAAGGATAGTTAGAACTTTAAACCAAAGTTATGGCTGAAATGTTAGAAAATTATATAGAGGTTTCTTCCAGCAGTTCCACCTTCCCTTTAACTTTTCTTCTACAGTTAACTTTTTGTAGGGAAAGTAAAGCCCCTCCCCCCCATTCTACCTTGTAAACTGAACCACAGGCCTTGGAAATTATGTTATTAATATCTGCAAAAAAAAAAAAAAGAAGAAGAAGAGTTTCTGGCAAAAGCTTCACACACTTCACTCTTGTATATTGCCAGAAGAGAAGTGAAATCTGCCATTAAGTATATAAGCAACATTGCGTCAGCCTTCAACATAGACTGGCAACAGTGTGGTGGGCCTCTGTCCCAAACCGCATTTTGAATCAACTGAATTTTCTGAGCACTTTTCAAAGGTAGCCACTCGAATGATGCTTTACAGTAAGCTAGCCTTGACATAACAAGAATATGAATCAATGTGGTTGCCCATGTTCAAGAGGAGTAGTTGGTGCACCAACCACAGAAATGCACTTCAAGCTACTTGGGAAGACCAGTAAGGAACACTGTACAAATAAGGCCTACATAAGAACCTAGGAAGAGCCTGCTGGCCCATCTAACTCATCATCCTGTTCTCATAGCAGCCAACCAGATGCCTGTGGGAAACCTTCAAGCAGGCTGAGAGCACAAAAGAGCTCTCCTTTCCTGCTGCTTCCAGCAACTGGTTTTCAGAAGCATACAGACTCCAGCCATGGAGAAAGAGCATAGCCATCATGGCTAGCAGCCATTGATAAGCTTATCCTCCATGAATTTGTCTAATCTTCCTTTGAAGCCATCCAAGTTCATGGCCTTCACTGTCTTATATGGGAGAGACTTCCATAGTTTAACTATGCACTGCACGAAGAAGCACCTTTTTCATATGGAGCTTTTGGACCTTTTCATCAATGCTGTAGAATTTGAAGATGTAAGCAGTTATCTTATTGGTTCTTGGTTCAAATTATTGGTTCACTTTTGCAAGATAAAGATATACATTGCGTTCCCTTTATTGTCATATCATGTCATGCAGGGCATTTATTAGCATAGATTCTGGTGAATTAACATAGAACTAGTTTGATTCCAAGGGACGCAGGTAGCGCTGTGGTCTAAAACACAGAGCCTAGGGCTTGCCGATCAGAAGGTCGGTGGTCTGAATCCCTGCGACGGGGTGAGCTCCCGTTGCTCAGTCCCAGCTCCTGCCAACCTAGCCGTTCAAAAGCACGTCAAAGTGCAAGTAGATAAATAGGTACCGCTCCAGCAGGAAGGTAAACGGTGTTTGCCAGAAGCAGCTTAGTCATGCTGGCCACATGACCTGGAAGCTGTACGCTGGCCCCCTTGGCCAATAAAGCGAGATGAGCATCGCAACCCCAGAGTTGTCCGCGACTGGACCTAATGATCAGGGGTCCCTTTACCTTTACCTAGTTTGATTCCATGCAGTCTCTACGAGGCAAAGCAAACACATTGCTTTATATTTGTTCCTAGTTTCTGATGTTCACCTAAAATTAGTCAGATGTGAATTGTGAGATTTGTGTGTGTGTGCACAGTGATGCAGAGGAGATACTTGGATGGAATGACCCTTGCCTCCCACCCAATAAAAAGTCAGAAGAGATTGCATTGGAAATAATGATTGAGAATTCAGACTATAGTCTGATGCTGTGGAAGGGGCAAAGGGTCTATTATTTTCAAATAAAACCAAGTGAGCAGAAACCCTTGCTAAATATTCATTTGCATACCAGATTTTGGAATACTAAAACAACTAGCTTTATATCCACTCTTTGTGATCAGAATATTCATTAAAAAAATTCTCACCTTCAGCCATTTTCTTAGTAAAACTTTCCACATATTGAAATAGTTCAATGTAGGTCAATAAACTTGAACTGCATGTTCTCTTGGCTAATGCCTTACTTGATCCTTGCTAGCCTTAGAGAGGATAATGACTGTTGCTGGGATGAGTCACAACAATAACTTGTACTTTGCTGAACCAGTGTTGCAAAGATCTGTAATATTAGAAAGAGCATGGGATTTTTTCCCCAATGATGTGTTTTCTTGTGGCTACAGCATTCTGGTCAGGAATCATTCACAACTGTTTCAACTGCCTTTAAGTGAGAGCTTTAGGCACTCATTTTGGGATGTGTAAAATCAGTAAATGTGAGGCCAAGGTGATGGTTGAATTGTCAGCAAACCCATGCATCTTTATCACTCTGTTGTGTCCAGTTTACAAAACAGGTTTTCAGAATGCAAAATGGGAAAGAAAAAGAAAGATTTAAGGTAGCTGATAGAAGTAGGATTCCAGTATCAGAACAACATGTCTCCTCTCAGCCTCCTCTTTTCCAGGCTAAATGTACCCAACTCTCTCAACTGTTCCTGATAAGGTTTCCAGGCCCTTGATCATCTCGGTCACAAAATCATGGCATGAAATAAATAGACTAGCCTGATGCTTCAAAGAGCCTATTGTATGTTTGGAATGATTTCCTATTGCTGTCTTTTGCTTTGTAACTTTTAATTTTTTGGAGAAATACTGGAAATCATTGTCACTTATCTGACATTGTATTGGAGGCTTTGAATCTCTTGTGTAGGCTTTTATGATGAGGATCTTAACATGCAATTGAAAACTTGAAGTGAGGTTATAAGCATTCAGGGTTATAAAAGGAAACTATTTTACTGTCACAATCTGAATTATTCCCCCGTGTTTATGATATAAATTGATATTGTCCTGCTTCACTATTCATGCCTCCTTGGTAGTTTTAATCCTCTGCAAAGAGGCAACCCATGTAGAGGGGTTGTGGCAAATGGGTTGCTAATTTTTTAATGCAAATAACTGTATCATTTCGATTTGAAGTATAATTTTTAGCTTTGAAATGTATGTCTGCTGCTTCCCTGTGTTGCTGCTTCCCTTTGCCCTACAAGGTAAAGATTTATATGCATGGTAGAGAAAGCATAGCACCCATTTTCCACCTCTGTTGAGTATGATGGTCTTATGGCCAGTATGTGTTGCGTACAACTTATTCTCAAGTTGTCTCCCTCTATCCTGTCCTCGTTCTCTATTATTATTACATTGTCCCCTCCCTTCCTCCCCTTAAATCTTGTTGCTTTCACTTCAACCCCCCCCCTTCTCAAGTTGCAATAGCCCTTGGCAGACTTGTGTGGTGTGGGAAACGTGACAAATGCTGGCATAGAAAACTAATTTGCCCATGGATGATGCATCTTCCTTTAGTCAAAACATTACTCAGATAAATCCAGTGCCATTACTTTCCTGCAATGTCCAATTTAGAAAGTTTAGAACTCATTAGGGAAAAACGAAGCACACAACTGACAGCAAGTTTGTTTTGCTTTCCGCTGTATAAATGACACACAGATAATGCTCAAATGAACCAGCCAACCGAGTTTTGATTAATATTTTTGATATAGGTGCTCAGATGGGGGAAGAGCATTTGTTTTTATTAATTCAGCTCTGTTTCTAATGAGCACAAACACTATGACAGTTGTGATTACATTGGTAGATGCACTAAATGGACAGAAATGCATACAGTAACCTAGACATCAGGGTACAAGGGGAAAACTTTGGGAAAAGAGATCTGGCAACTGATGCCCTTCTGGCAGAATCTCAGTAACAAATGCTTCTACAAGTCACCAGTGAATACTATAACTGCCACTGTAATTTCAGTGCTGGCTATATGCTGGCAGGGTCCAGAAGGTAGGTGTAAATGTGTTTCTGTCTCTCTGTGGGTAAATTAGATGTCTCACGTGCACAGTGGTGAAGCAACTACTCAGATGTCTCCTATTCCTTTCAGCCACAAACTAGGTGCTTGGATGTTCGATAGGAAACCATGGATATGGCTATACTGAGCACTACTTGTGTCATGGGGAACTGCAGAAACTGAGGGTTGTGTGGGTATTTTATGTCCTTTATGATGTATCTTAATCAATTGCCCCTATCACAGTATAGCTTCTGCAAAATCTGAATTCCTATGGAAGTAGCTTTAATATTTTCTGTTTTGGGTTCCTCATCCACAACTTACCGTATTTTTCGCCCCATAAGGCGCACCAGCCCATAGGATGCACCTAGTTTTTTGGGGGGAGAAATAAAGAAAAAAATTTTTATTCCGCTGGCAGCGGGGAGAAGCAGGCTCCTCCCCACCGCCAGCCTCCAAACCAGGTCGGGGGACAGCGGGATGGTGGTGTTCCGCCTCCCCGCTGTCCCCCGAGCTTGTGGGGCTGGCGGTGGGGCTCTCCTGAAGCCTGGAGAGCGAGAGGGGTTGGTGCACACTCTCCAGGCTTCAGCGAAAGCCTGCATTCGCCCCATAGGACGCACACACATTTCCCCTTCATTTTTGGAGGGGAAAAAGTGCGTCCTATAGGGCGAAAAATACGGTACCTTGTTTGTCTATTTCCCCCTTACTTTCCCCCTCTTAAAATTAAATGTTAATGCTTTCATTGGTTCCCCCCTTAAATAAATGTGTAGATACTCCTTTTTACTTTTGTATATGTATCATGTCTTTGTTAAGTATTTTTGTTTTGTTTTTCCCTTTTCTTTCTTTCATTTTTAAAGTAGGAAAAAAGTAGACTTGACTTGCATCGGCATAGTTGGGCAAACTCTTGTGCTTTTCCACTCAATTGAACGAAGCTTTAAAAAGCTACAATCCAGTTATATGATGCCCTTGGCAGCGATCGCTGGTCCTCTCACTCTTTTATTTTTATGCTACTTCCATATGTATAGATTCTTGGATATTATGCATATTTGAATATATGACGGTACCTTATGTTGAGTTAGACCATTGGTCTATCCAGACCTGTACTTTGTTTTTTATACTGTCTGTGAGTGGCATTCCAAAGTCTCATTCAGAGGTCTTTTCCAGCCCTGTTACATGAGATCCTTTTTAAGTGGAGATGTCAGGGACTGAGCCTAGGATTGTCTGCATGCGCAACACATGCTCTTCCACTGAGCTATGGCCCTTATTCAGTGCAACCAATCTCATTAAGTTAGGTGTGGCTAACCTTTTTTTTTTTTTGGCTCATGGGCTGCATAGACTGTCAGGTACTCCTTGGGAGCCCATAAGCCAGTGGGGTGTGTGTGAGAGTACATGTTCACATGCATGTACACTCACATGCGCACCACACATACACTTCATACAAACCCACACATGCTGGCAGACATATTCTCTCTCTCTCTGTGTGTGTCAAGAGCGATCCAGCAATAAACCATGCCAAGCAAGTTGGAGCTAACACTTTATTATCAAAAACAGGACCTGCACAGGAGTGTCAGGCATCATGAGCACAGCAACTCATCTCCGACAGGTCTTTCCCCTATGAAACAGTTGCTGAGACTAAAGGTCCCCACTTCTTCACAGCTCTAGTCCCCTCCTCTCTAGGGTTTCCCCTCAAGCAATCTGAGATTGTGCCTGTGTGAAGCTAATTTCTCCTCTGCCCTCTTCATGCCTCTCCTGGTTCTGGGATACTAGAAGGGAGGGCAGCTTATCGCAGCAGGAGGGGGAGACACGTGTGCCTGTTCACCAGCCAGGCTCATCGCCGCCTCTTGGCTTCCCTCCTCTCTTGCGTCAGCTTCTGCCCTTGATTCTGGGCTATTCTCTGCCACAGACTCCCCCTGCTCACTAAGGCCTGTTACCTCGTTAGCCTCCAACACCTTCTCCCTCTGACGACTCATTGTCACCCTACTGCTAAACACCGGACTCTAGACCTTCTTCCCTTCAGGGCTCCCCAGCTGGTTTCTTCCACCATTCATCTGCATCTAACCAGACACCCCCCCACTCAGTTAACCATCATCCCTGAATTGCTTAAACAAATACAGGGATGATGCCTAACTAAGATCTTTGTTAATGTGTGTGTGTGGGGGGGCTACTTTTTGTAGTCCTGAGTTAATACAAAACCATTCAACCTGCAGTGCAGGAACCGGATAGCCAGATACAATTTGATTTTCTGGATTTCCCAAACATTTTGTTCTAGGCTCATATGCACAGCCCACCCTTCTCCCTCCCCTTTTAATTGTTTGCTTTCTCTGAAGTCAGAACAGAAGTGTTTCCGTGTCCACTCACTTACGCTGTTTCATTAAAGAAAGCCTGAAGCAAAGAAGTTGAGATGCTTGCTTGGATAGTTTAATTAAGTCATGCTTCAGAAATGTTGTTTGGTTTGCTGTACAGACAGCGAGCATGTTATTTAAAATTTAATTTGATAGACCTGCCAAACCATACAATAACAATTCAGGTTGCAGATTGCTTGCTGTGTAAAATATAAATACTTTCCTATTTTTTCTTGTATCTGCCTTCCTATGGCCTTTTAAAATATTGAGATCTAGCACTCAGCGATACTTGATTTGACATGCAATAATAATTTAAGAACATGCTCTTGTAAAGAGATCATGTAAAAATAAATTGCAGAATTTCTCTTCCCACTGCCCCCTCCAGAGCAGGCTGTTGTTTCCACTTGCTTTGATCTGTTCAACTTTATGTCAGGCAAAGCCTTTCTTTTCTTTTCTTGTGGAGTTGGAATTGTGGGCGTGATCCAAAGCCCCAGATGATTAGCTTCTCTTTTATGAAGGCAGATATCCATGAATGTATCAGAGTTCCTATTGCATGCAAGAAGCACTACTTTGCTCATAAGAGAGAACTGGGAATCATCTCTGCTGGTAGAGTTCTGTGAGCACATTGAACTACTGCAAAGCAGTCTTTGTTTTGTGTACAGATGATTTTAACATACCAGTTTGATGGGTTATGGTTATATCCTAATAGTTGGGGACCATCGAAAGGGGAGAGACTGAAAGACTGTTTATGTAGATTGATTTTGATTGCTACAATTTCCAGAGTGCAAAAGGGGGAAGAGAAGAAATTGAGGAAGGAGGGGGAGGAAAGAGAAGGGCTTTTGCAAACCTGCCTGCTGGCATCCTCCTCAGCTTTTATCATGATGGATAATTATTGCATACAATACCACATGTGATAATTGCGGAATATGATAAATTTAAGAAGATTTTTGAATTTGAGCTCTGTAGAGCCATTGGGCCTTGTACAGTATCCTGTATAGTCACCACGACTGGCCACAGGTTTGGGAAGGCTGAAGTAAAATGAATGCATTGCAAACCGTATCTAGCTATTAAAACAAATCTGATAAGGAAAGTCAAATCAGTACCACTGCAAGGTTCCTTCCTTGTCCTCAAAATGACCACAGCCCCCATGAGTGGTACACCCCCAAGTGCTTCCTGAAAACCCCTGGACCTGGACCAAAAGAGGCTTGTACTGAAATAAAGACCTTTTGTCCTACCTCACAGGGCTTTTGTGCCTGTCCAATAAAGGCACCATTGCCCATTCTGGTTCTCCTTTGACTTTTACACCTTTCCATGAGGTTGCCAGGTGTGTGTGGAGGCGGTGCTGAGTGGCACCTCCTTGCTAAATGGCACTCTACCTCTCAGCACTAGTTCCAGGGAGGACACACAGGAGCTGGGGTTGGGGGGTTGGCAGTGGCTGGGAATGGGGTATTGGGGGAGGGGAGGTGGGCAGCCCAAAGAAAATGTGAAAAGGGCAGATGTCTTGAGAACTTCATTTAGTAGGCAGGGTATAAAGTAAAGGTAAAGGTACCCCTGCCCGTATGGGCCAGTCTTGCCAGACTCTAGGGTTGTGCGCTCATCTCACTCTATAGGTCGGGAGCCAGCGCTGTCTGCAGACACTTCTGGGTCACGTGGCCAGCGTGACAAGCTGCATCTGGCGAGCCAGCGCAGCACACGGAACGCCGTTTACCTTCCCGCTGCTAAGCGGTCCCTATTTATCTACTTGCACCCGGAGGTGCTTTCGAACTGCTAGGTTGGCAGGCGCTGGGACCGAACAACGGGAGCGCACCCCGCTGCGGGGATTCGAATCGCCAACCATGTGATCAGCAAGTCCTAGGCGCTGAGGTTTTACCCACAGTGCCACCCGCGTCCCTAGCCAGGGTATAAATACTCCCAAATAAATGAATACGCAAATAGATAAATTCAGCAGGTCTTGTGGAAAGAATCTGTTGACTGTGTGTTGGTTAGGGGTGTGGTCAGAAGGTGTGATCTTTGTCTGTACTCCAGCATCCATTCTACATAGCATGTCATGAAAAGGGCTAAGGTACTACAGAGTGCCATGCTGCCGTCCTGCGTTCCTAGAGCGGTGGACTTTAGATGCACAGTTGCTCTTAAGCTTTGCCTGCAGACCCATTGAAGTCACTTAGTGGCTAAGTCAGCTGCAACTCTTTAATCATTTCCTCATAAGAGTGTAAGAAGAATGATCTAGTTGGTCCAGGCTAAGGTTCATCTAAATCAGTCTTCTCTCAACCCTGGGGCTCTGGATGGTATTGGGTCACAACTCCCCTCATCCCTGACCATTTGTCACAATGGGAGTTGGACTGCAGCAGCAGCAGCAGCTGAGGGCTGAGATTGGGCAGAAGACTGATCTAAGTCTAGAATTCTATTTCCAACAGCAGCTACTCAAATGCATTTATTCTGTGTAAGTTTGTGTGTGAGAGTGAGAGAGAGAGAGAGAGAAAGAGAAAGAGTGAGATTGTGATGGCTATCCACTGTTCCCCAAGAGGATCTAGTATTACTGTTTGGAGTAAATGGAGATCCCATGTCACTGTCATAGCTAATTGCTGATGATAGACCCACCCTACCCTAGTCCTTTAAAAAAGCTGTCTAAGTTAGTGCTTATCATGGCATCTGTTTCTGGTAGTACTGAATTTTGTAAGTTAATTCTGTATTGCAGGAAGGAAACCCTGCATTAATGTTTCATTAGTCAAGGAAGCAAGCTCTGCGAGTGTGAGCAGCCAGTTACCACAGCTTCAGCCTTCTGTGGAGTAGCAGTAGCTCATTAGTGCTGGGTTGCCCTTGCTCCCGTGAAGCATATTGGTTGCATCCCATAGGAGACTGTGGGTGTTATCAAACTTTCATAAATCCTTTAGTTTAATTTATATATCAAGTATTCAGTAAGCCCGACTTGCTTTTGTGCGTTTTCTGAACACAGTAACTCACTTTTATTCGTGGCCAAGCTAAGCTCAGAAACAGAGAATATTTTTTCCTGTGTGGCTGGCTAATCATAATTGCTGACACTTCATAACTGCATCTAACTCTTTTAGAGGTGGCTATAGTTCTTCTCTAGACTTACCATAAAGATGGTATTTTTTCTAAGTAATTTACATACCATAGTAAAGTTCTGTTCCCCCACCCCTATTTATTTCTTCTATTTACTAGTTGCCTGGTAAAAGCATTTCTCCAGGTGACATACAAAGTGATATAAACAGAATTAAACAATAATATCACAATTCAGCAAACCAGTAAAACCCGCCCAGCAACAACTCAGTAATAAAATCAACACAGGATAAACAACACACATCAGTCAACCAAAGCCCCACTAAATATAAATAGCTGTATGTAGGAATTATGCATATTTCTTTAAATATGCTACAGAATATCACTAAGACTGAAAAGAAAAACATCTATATAATATTGGGACATACCTAAGGGAGCGCCATCCTTTAGAGATAAGCTAATAGGCCCTGCTAAAGATGTCATTGGGCATGAGAGACTCAATGATGGAACAATAAACCCCCTGTTGCTTGCACTTTTGGTATAGCTCAGGCCCTTTGCAAGCAATGTGCAAAGCCATTCTTGTCAACACCATGCTACTTGAAATTACCTGTTTAGGATGTACAACCCCACAGGTGATGGGGGCATTAGAATAGAATAATCAGTCAATCACAGGTAGCCAGAAAACAGCGGTGAATAAATGTGTTCTTCTTAGATAGTGGCCCACTTACAAAGCATTTAATGAACTTTCCATTTTATTGCTAAGTAGCGAGGTTAATGAAATAATAATGACACTTCAGGAGGTGTGATGGCCATGTTAGTAGCTTTAATGGCTGCTGCACAAGTATTATAGCACAGAGCAGGAAGTTAAAGAATCCCAAATAAGTGCTCTTTATTCAGAGATAACTTTTCAATATGCAGCAAAGAACCATCAATGAAAAGCTAAGAGGTGTCACGCCACCCTTCAACCAATGTTCAGTGTGGCTCACAGAGAGAAAAGGAGAGAAAGTACCTATATAAACCCACATTTCAGCACACTTCCTGGACTGCAAGTTTTATAAGCCATTAGGAGGCATCTGCCTTTGGAGAATCTGCCACAGTTGTTTCTACAGATGCTGGGCTATGTGCAAGTTGCAAAGAACGCAAAAAGCAGATGTCTATAGTGTTAGGTGCTCCACAAATGAAGTATCGCCCTTTCTCATATTAACATTTCAGTCCAAAGGTATTCCATAGATATTTTAAAAGTACAGGGGGACAAGATGTAACCTTACGACACTCCATAGATCAAGAGGGGTAGAGTAATCCTCCAGTGCCAACCAGTTACACCCCCTCAGCAGACATAAGACCATAAGAATAACCCTGTTAGATCAGGCTAGTGGCCCACCTAGTCCAGCTTCTTGTTCTCACAGTGTCCAACCAGATGCTCATGGAAAGCCTGCAAGCCGGACCTGAGTGCAGAATCACCTTCCCTTCCTGTGGTTTATAACAAATAGTACAGTAATCAGAAGCATACTACCTCTACCCTTGGAGGCAGATTGTAGTCAGTCATGGCAAGTAGCCACTAATAGCTTTCTCCACCATGTTTAATCCTATTTTAAACCACCTAAGTTGGTGGTTCCTGAATGCCTGAATGCCATAGCTTAACAATGAGCTGTGTGAAGATCTTTCTTTTCTCTGCCCTGAATATTCCTACTTTCAGCTTGATTGAATGCCCACAAATTCTAATGTTATGAGAAAGGGCGAAAAAAATCTTTCTCTATCCACTTTCTCCATGCCATGCATAATTGTGTAACTTTCTTCATGTCACCTCTTATTCACCAGTTTTCCAAACTAAAAAAGTCTCAGGCACAGCAGTCATTCCTCATAGGGGTGTGGCTCCATCCCTATGGACCTTTCAGTTGCTCTTTCCTGAAACTTTTCCAACTTTACAATGTCCTTTTTGAGGTAAGGCTACCGGAACTGAGCACAGTATTCCCAATGTAGACACATCATAAATTTGTATATTGGCATTATGATATCAGCAGTTTTATTTTCAAATCATTTCCTAATGATCCCTAGCATGGAATCTGCCTTTCCCTGCAGGTGTTGCAACCTGGATCAGCATCTGCATGGAACTATCCACTATGACCTCAATAGTTGGGATTTGTATTAAATGTCTTAAAACCCATATCATATTAAATTGAGAGGATTTGTATTTAATGTTGCTATGAGATTTAGGAAAATTAGTTAGCATTAAAGTCCCCTTTTCAAGCCTGTTGACTAGGGTGTCAGCCCTCAAGGTAGTCCTGCATTCTGATGAACATGGGTCCTGAAAATCTCTGTCCTCCAAGAGCACCATGAGCTTTTGCAGTAATCTTATACATAACTATTACAGCCAAATTGCTTGCTCCCATTAGTGTTTTTTTGTTAAGATGGATAAATGGTCAGCACCTGATTTTCCTAAACAAATTGTTATTTTATTCCAGCGACTCTGGCAACCAGGCTAAAATTCCAGCGGTTACCATAAGCCACAACTAAATACAATATTATCTTGGCAGTAACAAGGAAGGTAAAATGGCTTCTTTGTAGTAATAATTAAGATGAACCCTGTTTCACTAACTCGTTTCTGGAATAAAACAGATGTTGTAGAAGGTAAGCTGTCATACGATGGGCTGTCTTTGTGTTTCTATATCCATGATGTGCATACTCAAGCTGTAGATCACCTTTAAATATCCGAATATCATGCAAATAGCTTTCAGGCACAAGGAAACAAACTCTCTTAATTGTATTCCCAGGCAACCATAAGTGCAATAAAGACACACTTTGTATTCTAGATGAAATACACCTTGGGACGTACCGATAATATTGGTTAACAGCTGTGAATGTGTGCACATAAAACAAAGGTCACAATTTAACAGGCAGCACTCTCATCTGAGTGGGAGAATTAACTTTTTTCTCCAGTATAATAATGCTTGGAACCCCCTCCGCATAGCATTGAGAAAGTTAGATATTTAACATATGGGGATATTTTCAATCCTTGTGTGTAATTTCAGCTTGAAGGCACTGTTTAATAATAACTCAAAAGACTGCTTCGGGAAGCCAGGAAGCATGGTCCCCTAAAACTGTTTAACTGCATCCATGCTTACCTAGCTTTTGGGGTGGGTGAGCTTTTGAATCATTTAGGTCTTGGTGACCTATCAAATACCAGTAACCACACCAAACAGAACTACCCATAAGGGGTAGAGTTTAACACTGCTCTTTCTCCCACACATCCCACTGTGGTCTTGACAAAAACCATCTGCCTGAAGCTGCTACAGTATTTGCACTGGGAGGGAAGCCTCCAGGGATAATACTGGAGGCTTCTCTGCAGTTGCAATTAGTGGCTTAGGGCAGAGGTTTTCAAACTTTTGGAGTCCACGGCTCCTTTGACCAACTATATTCTTTCTGTGGCACCCCTGTGTGGCTCAGAAGCCCAGTTATGTCACCCCTAGCCTGCCAAGCTGGCAGCCCCTCACCCTTTTTTGAATACCCTCCCTTGTGGAGTGTTCCCTCAACCTCCTCTCCGTTCCTCTCTCCTGAGGAGTCCTCTGGGCAGCCGCTGCTGCCACCTCTGGTCTCTGAGCTGCCCCAGCCCCAAAGACAGGTGCCTCCTCACACTGCCCCACAGGGGCCTGGAACTTGCCTGTCCATTCCCAACAGCAAGGGTTGGCTGGGCTCTCTCACCCACTTGCTTGCTTACTCTGAGACCGCCTCAGCTCCTGGCAACCAGCCTCTGGCCAGCCTTAGAAGCACCATTTGCCTGTGGAGCTTGTAGCCTGTGGAGCTTGCACATTTGCCTGTGGAGCTTGGACAGCAAAAAACAGCTGTGCAAGCCTTTGGGAGACAGAGCTGTGAGAGGACATCAGAGTGAGGAAAGGAAAGAGGGACAGAAGCCAGTGTTGCCCACAGCACCCCTGACCATCATTCAAAAGCACCACAGCACACTGGTTGAAAACCACTGGCTTAGGGAGATGGGATTGCACCTAAAAGCATAGCATGTGACATAGTACTTGGCACTGCCCTTTAATTCAGTCACTAGTTGGATGAGCTGCTAATTGAGGAAATGATTTGGGGTTTTATATGGACTATCAACCTCTTTAAGAGCCAGGTGAGTGTGGCTTTCCTTATGCTTTGCCCTGCAAAACAGCATGCTCATTGATGATGCAGAAGAACACCACTACCACACAATCACAGGTTTCTGTTAAGGTAGATTTGGTTAGGACTGGTCCTGCTCAACTTCATTGAACATTCAGCATAGGTTTAGAAATTAATTTCTGATTTTACAAAGCTGTCCGTCCAATTTATTCTTGTAGGAAGCTTAAAATGAATCTACCCATGTTGTGGGGTTATGTTTGCACAATTAAAAGCATTGTACTTTCATGCCCTTGGCCAGAACTCTGATTTGAAGGGCTGTGATGGGTAGAACTAATTAAACTTTATGGTTGGTTTTCCTAAAGAGACCTTAGGCTCAGAGAACAAATGGGATCAAGGCTTTTGGCTATAGGCTTTTTTATTTATTTCTTCCGTTTGTCTGATGAAAGATAAGAGAGACTGTGTATTTTATTGAGAAAAAAGAAAGCATTTCTTCTGTGATACACACTCTATCTCTGCAATAAAATTTAGATTACATATTATATTTCTTATCGTGGCATATTGTCCTAGGCTCTCGGGAATTGTGCACAGAAACAGCAGAACAGTTTAATACATGCACACTTACTTTAATATGATTCCAGATGCAAAATCCTCTCCAGTTACACTAGACAGTTAAAAATGGGGTATATTATTTATTCTTGATTTATTTGTTATGGGAATTAGCTAATCTTCTCAATGGTAGTTTAGAATTAGAATCACCCCCCCCCCCATTCTTCAAAGAAATTGTATTTGATATGGCAGGTGAAAAATCCAGAATAATTCATCTCCTACTTCTAGTTTCATGCCATTTTACATTTGCTAGTTCTAAAGGCACAACGATAAGGAGGGTACATCAAAATGTTCCACTGTGTGAGTATGTGGATGGAAAGTTTCACTTGTTGTAAACTGCTTGGTGGAGGATTTTCCTCAAAAAGTGGAGTTTCCACTCAATGCAAATAAGCATCTGGCAAGGATGGATTTTCCCCAGGGCCACAGCAGGAAAGGAATGGGTTCCATTCTTATCCCATTCCTACTACAAATCCCAATAATTATCAGGTCCTCTAGTCGATGGTACATATGTTGGTGGTCAACAAAAGAGGTTTAAAGACTCTCTCAGGGAAAATCTAAAAAGCTGTAGGATAAACACCAACAACTGGGAAACACTGACCTGCGAGCATTCCAGTTGGAGAACAGCCTTTACCAAAGATGTCCTGGACTCTGAAGATGCTCAAACTCAGGACAAAAGGGAGAAACGTGCTAAGAGGAAGGCACATTTGGCAAACCCTCACCATGATCAACTCCCACCCAGAAACCTATGTTAAGACCATGTTCATGGAAGACAATCTTACTTGGCCACAGAAGGGATCGCCACAGAAGAAGATAATTAATTATTCCTCTGTGTGCATTATAAAGAGAGGGAAGCAAATAGCCCCCAAAACCTTACTTAAGAACAACACGCTCAAACTATTTATATATTATCATTATGATACCAACATGGTATATAGGGGATAATCCATGTTGTTAAAACACTTTCCCACATTCTAAAGTTTCAAAGGCAATTTCTGTTAGCAAGCATTGCCAATGACAAGCAGTACATTTGTGCAAACAGTGGGCTCAGTTTACTGATCCTTGCCCTGAAGCTGCTGGGCTTTTCAGCATTCCACAGGGGACTCTTTTAGTTATTTTTGTAAGTGGGGTCAGGGGTTATGCTTCTTTTAGTCGCTGGAAAAACGTATATGGGGAACCTGTGATACTGGAATACACTTGGGAAATACTAGCAAGTGGGGGAAATGCTATTATCAGGTGGGAAAAAGGACACAACATGAAAACAATAAACCCACAAAGCATATTTAGAAATGTTCATTTTGGCTGCCAGGCAGCTGCACCAATACTTAACCTAGTCCACTTACAGAAGTGGAATGGTTATTGCTTGAAATACAGTGTCTCGGGCACTATAGATCTGCTTTTAAGTTACAGGTTTCTCTAATTCTGTGGAAAAAGCATCATGGAAATCTTATACAGTGGAAGCCTATGTTTACTCAGAAGTAAGCCTCCTGATTTCAATGAGGCTGTACTCCCAGGGACATGCGTTTGGAAATGCAGCCACAATAACTCTTCCATAACACAGCATGCATTCAGCACATTTGAGTAATAATGCTGTTACAATAAGGAAAACACAGGATGCATTTATCAAAGAATAGGGATACATAAACATACACATTTGGAAATACAATAAACAACTTGCCCTGAGGACTGAGGACATTTTATCCATGTGAGCGCAAGCCTTTTCTTTATTTAGGAGGTTGTGATGGCACAGAAAAGAACTGATCCTTATGATAAGCTCTTGTACACGAACAGCTTGCCACTTGGAGACAGCCACCATGGAGAGCTGTTTAAAGTGATCACTGCCTTCTGGCTATTCCATGAGCATCATTTGTTATTTCTAACTTCTGCATAAATCAAGAACTTGAAGCATCTGGATTTCCTGCGCTGAACTTATGCCTTGTCTGCCTTCTCTTCTTTCTTTGCCTGCCCTGGGAGCTCAATATACCACGGATGGAGTGAAAAGGACCATCTCTCTCTCTCTCTCTCTCTCTCTCTCTCTCTCTCTCTCTCTCTCTCATCTGTTCCTCCTCATTTGGGGGATGGCAATTTAGACTTGAGAAATGGTGCAGCACTGCTCAGCTCCCTGATAAAATTAACAGTTCCACTTGGCTGCCAGGAAGGAAGGATCCTAATCTTGCGCCTTCACTTTAAAGTGTGTTCTAGGTCAGAAACAGTGTCCAACATATGGCCCTTCATTGCCACATTTTCCCTCTTAGCGTATTTTAAATTATGAAATATGCAGGATCCCTAGGAGTTAGGAGTTCAAGCCCTTGGACCAATGGAGAGTTGCGCACCTCCCTGGCTTCTGAACTTTCCCCAGGTATTTGCCACACATTTATGCTGCTGTATTGTGCGCCAAGGGCATGTCTTTGTTGTTGTGAGTTCAATGGTTCCCTCCATCTGTGGGCGGCATGCGGACATTGCTGCCAGCAGAGGGTCTGATTGGTGGGCACTGGAAGAGTTTCCAGGGGTGTTGGACTTATGTCTGCTATTTTTTCATGTCTGCTATTTTTAGTTATTGTGTGTTTTCCTCTCCCAGACTGAGCAGCCATAGGATATGGTAGCTCTTGTGCAAGTATGGCTGCAGTGTATGTCTCTCCATAGTGTAATGCGATTATAGGATGGCTCTGTTATAAAGCATATTTTTACATGAGCTTTGATTGGCAATGCTTGATGCCTCTAGGCACTTCATCTTTAATGCTCCATTTTAAATAAAAAAAAAACCAAAACATTTTGCTACAACATGTCCCTTATGCTCCCAATTTAGTATTCTCTTGTTGTCACAGAGACGGCGGAGGGAAAGCATAATTTATTATTTGCCCTTGTGGAATGGCTGTTTAAACATCCTTCAGAGGAACCTTTTTAAGAACCTTGATTTCTCCAGCAATTCCCATCCGAAGCAGTTCTACTGGATATAATTTAATTATTACTAACCAGCAATAAATGAGACATACCAAGGATGATGACTAATGCTATATTTTACACCCATAAGATGCATATTTCTTTTAAGAAAGACTGCCCAACTCAAACAAGCCTAAAACAGTTCTCTTTTCCCAATGGGAGTAGTTTATTGTTCCGAAGTCAGGAATAATTTAACTCTAGGGATTTCTGCTTCCATACTACATTGCTCTCCTGCTTTCCCACTTCTGCTTACCAAGAGATGGAGGGGCAAGACAGCACAAGCAACCCATGGTGTAGACACAGCAGTGGGAGCATCAGATCTGAGAATCTGACCATTTTGGTTTCTATGTTTCTCATTTTTTCCAGACTTCAGTTCTACTTGCTACATTTTCACATTGGTTTGTGTGTGTGTGTGTGTGTGTGTGTGTGTGTTTAAAGTCAACACGAAAATTTATCAGCATTTATCAGTGTGCATTTCGGGCATTTTTATCCCATATTTTTGTTTCAAAATATTCAATGCAACCACAACAGAAACAAATGAACAAACAACTAATTTGTCCTTATTCCCTGTTCTATTTGTTAATGGCACAGCCCCAAGAATAAACATGGCTGTGGTTTCTACACCTTGCTTGGCCACAACTTGCACTGTAGTTATTACTTTATTGTGCAGAATGTAGACATCTTCCTTGAAGCTAGCACATCTCGTGCAGGGCTACCACGTTTTCCTTGCACTCGTAATATTAGGATGCTGGGAAAATATTGACCCATTCTTTACATCAATATATTCCCATCTTTAATGTGCAAATTGGATATAATGTTAGTGTCTTTCTGGGAGGACTTGAGGAAGAACTGTAGTATGTGTAAAATGTGATTAGGAGATGCACTTTGCATTTTGTGGAAATATTGGATGTAACCTGTATCTACAGTGAATTGTTGACTGAACTCTTGACTTCACTGATGCTAGGGGAGAAACAGCACTAAACTCAGTGGAGGAAGAATTTCACCTAGAACAACTTGTTACAATTCCCATTCTGCTAAAGAATTTCTCTCAAGAGAAAACTGGCCAATTGAATAGCTGAGCACTTCCCAGAAAAATACATTGGCTATGATACAATGAAAAATTATACTTTTATTGAACAATTGCATTTTATTAGTTGCAGTGGTGTCAAACTTTTAACAAAGCAAAGGGAGAATATTTCACACACACACACAGCTCCCTTCCCCCATATATCACTTGTGTTCATGTCAGGTAATTGTCAAATAATAAACTGTCTACCTTTAAATTTAAATGGCAAATGGTGATTTGGCTAATGAATGCTCAAGTTTTTCCAGTGTGTTTTCTCTGCGATTTTGCAGCAGATTGTCTGTAATTGCTCATTGCTCTCCATTAGTGTAACACCCTCCTGGCAACATGCTAATAGTTTACATCTCTTGGGGCTGAAAATTACTATTTTAATTAAAGCAATTTGTTTCAAATGGGTCTTCCAAATCCCAGTATGATGTTTTAAGAGCCCGGGGCAAAGAAATGAAAGGAGGGAGGCAAGGGGAGAACAGCAATTGACATGAAAGCCTATAGCAAGGCTTGAAAACACAAGTTTGAGACAAAATATGAACCCTGATTTAACTGCAATGAGTAAAAACGGGGACATTTTGTTGTTGTTCATAGATATATCAGGTTCAGATAAGTTCTCCTGTTTATATCCTGGCCTTGGTTTTATAGCATTCTATTATTTCAGCGAATATGACACAATTCATTGAGAAGGATAGGTTTTCCAATATGTTCTTTTTGAAAAAAGTGTGTAACTGTGCTGCAAAAATATCATATAATCAACTCATCCTCACCTAGGGTGCCTTTCGTTTTAAAAAGCCCTGCAGCAGAGAGAGAACTGGTTTTCAAGTATTTTCTGTTATGTGATAGTTTGCCTGCTGTTCTTCAGTGTAAGAGATGTTTCAACACAAATGGCTCCCCATATGAAAATGGAATATTTACCAGCTCAGAAATAAGTATGTGAATCAGCCCTCTGAGGTACAAAATGGCCAGTTAAGCACACACACACACACACACACACACACACACACACACACACACACATAGGCTGCTGAATCTGTTGAAATTAATTGCTCTGGAACTTGCTGAAAATGGCTCTGTAATAATTTGGCTGAAGAGAAAGGGGGATGGTAGGAGATTGCGGTGTTGGATTCACTGGCATAGCATATCTTTGAAGGCAATGGGTGGATATTGGAAAGAATACAGAAATGGAACAGAAGATGAACACAAAGGAGAATGGCACAGAAAACACAAAGTCAATGGGAACCATAAACAGTGTAAAATGTAGGTAATATAATTAATTTTCTATCAATTATATTGCAACAAGAGTACATAAAAGCACATGTGGAATAGACTCATGCTATATGTAAAATAGCCTCACATTGTAACCCCAAACCATTAAATAGTCAGAAAACACAAATTCCTCTGTGAATATGAATCTGAGAAGAATGTTTTGCAGAGTTTACTTCATTGAAAGCAACTTAGCAATGAGGAATTTCTCATGGATGGAAGTTGAAAATAACCCTCTGTCCTCCTGTGTGCCTGTTTTATATATAAAAAAGCATTATCTGGGGTAGATCATCCAAAGTAACTTCCCCAAATGAGATTCATTCCCAAAATAAAGAAAGTGGAAGAGAGCTACAAGAGTGGAGCCATAAAATTAGGAGCTGAGGAAGATTGCAGATAAAGCAGAAATAGTCCTGCCTAGTGCATCGTGCTCAGTTGGTACAACTTCCTCCCTCTTCACCAGTCTTCCTCTGTGGCTATGTAAAACCCCATAGTTGGCTAATATATGACTGATAACATCAGTTCCTCCATGTCCTCATATAACCTAATTCCAGGGTTTAATTTGTGTTTGTAAACTGACTTCCAGTGTTTGGTAATTTCCTGACTAGTGATCTACGGTATGTTTCCCAGGTACGGTGCCGCAAATTATGATAAATTATGCTTATCAGTTGATAACTGCAATTATCACATGGATTATATAGCATACGATCTCATCTTAAATTAAGTCAACTCTTTCCATTACAGTATCTTTTTCCAAATATGACTTATATTTTACTGCCCCATAGTGGCTCATGAGGCCATGTCGGTGGGGCACAGCTCCCCAACCCAGTGGGCAACTGGTACTGAGAAGGTGAGGGGAGCTGGCCTTGGCTCTGTGCAGCATGTGGTGATGGTGTCAATCAGAAGCTCTTGCTCACACAGATTGTACCAGGCTGAGCTCCCCATGCATTGTCTTCCCCTCTCCCTCTTGATAAACATCAGCAACCCCACTGTGTTGGGAAGCTGGGAGTTCAGGAGTGTCCTATCACCACACCGTCAGCCACTGCTGTCCCTGGTCTTCCTGTTTTCATTCTCATTCACCTATTCTTTCCCATTACTTTTCATGTGAACATAACTGAATCTGGCCTCATGCTCTCACTTCCTCACTTCAGACACTGATATCATTAAAAAAAATACTGGACAAGTAAGTCTGTCAACAAAAAAGCCCCATCCTGATGTGCGTGGTGGATTTTGCTACAGCTTTTAGAAAGTTAAAAGGTATTGATTATGAACTATTGAAACTGAAATATTTTGTATGAGTCTGATTTTCAGCTACATTTTGAGACCTTACCCAGAAAAGTTAAACTCTGGAGTAAAAACTGACTTCTTTGTTAAAATATGGTCTGTTGCTGTGAATTTTGTCTACAGAGCATATCAGGGTTGTGATCTTGCATCCAATTAATAGGTGTTTAAACCCATTAATTTGAGTGTGAAAGGCACACTCAACTGTGAACCTTGAATATTTCTAGTTCCTCCTGTTACGATGTTCACAAACACTTATTTTGCACATGCCTTAGGTCCTAGGACTTTAGAGCTTTATTACAGTCAGGTATTCAGCAGCCTTAAAATCTAATTAGTTGTTTTGTCAATGTATGCTAATGAGGAAGTGTATTTCCCACCTTCCTGCATTACATTACAGTGTGATATTAGCTTTTGTCATGGACTTTATCTCCTTAGGTAATGTGTCAAGTCTGGCACATTATTATTAAATTGTTGACCATCTGTTATCCCTAGAAAGTTGGTCTTAGCCAACAGATGCCTCTATACTAAAAAGGCTGGTTTCTTTATTAAAATAAACTTATCCTTGCCCACGTTGTCACAAATATCACTCTATGATCTGCTGGTACAAGATTAACAACAATATGTTTTGGTCTTGAAATACCCTCAAGCCAAAAACTTAGATGCACTGGGAAGAATATGGTCTCTGTTGTAGTAAAAACCAGAACTCTCATTGTCTTTAGCAGAGCCAGAGTTTCATGTCTGTATTTCAACAAAACACACAAAGAAAACACCTTTCTGATTATGGGTTGTATCTACAAGACAGCACAAACGTAAGGACAATTGCTCATGGGAATTTTCTGTCCTTTCCTCCTAGCAACTCTGGAAAGTATTTCCTGATGTGATTGGGGATCTTCAGGAAAGGCTTTGGGGGAAATTGTGGGGCCAAAGCTTGTGCATGTACCAAGGAAGTAAAGGTAAAGGCACCCCTGACCATTAGGTCTAGTTGTGACCGACTCTGGGGTTGCGGCGCTCATCTCACTTTATTGGCCGAGGGAGCTGGCGTACAGCTTCCGGGTAATGTGGCCAGCATGACTAAGCCACTTCTGGCGAACCAGAGCAGCGCATGGAAATGCCGTTTACCTTCCCGCCGGAGCGGTACCTATTTATCTACTTGCACTTTGACGTGCTTTCGAACTGTTAGGTGGGCAGAAGCACGGACCGAGCAATGGGAGCTCACCCCGTTGCGGGGATTCGAACCACCGACCTTCTGATCAGCAAGTCCTAGGCTCTGTGGTTTAACCCACAGTGCCACCTGCTGTGGCATCTTCCACCAAGGAAGATGGAGCCTTTATCTTGTCTGTGTGTCCTTGTGCTCATGCGGCACTGCCGGTTTTTCTGGCGAAACTGCTCTTTTCCTCAGAAGCCTAGTAACAAGCTTTTATTATTTCCCTTTCTTTCCTGATGCTTTTCTGTTCTTTATATATGCCCTATTCAAAGGCACTCATCATTTTAAGTCTTCAGACCTGGAGGTCCAGTCCTCTATATGGTTCACTAGACTTTCAAACAGGGCCAGCCCTGCTACTAGGCATTGCAAACACAGCTGCCTCAGAAAATCAGAAAGCTGATTTTTGGTGTTATGAAATGGCAGGAAATTGTTATTTATGTAATTTGTTGTTGTTGTGTGTATGTGCAATTTACTAGTAGGGAGAGGTGCATGTGGCATTTAATGCTCCAAGTGCCAAAATAATTTAGCCAGCCTTTGGATATTATGTAGCTTAATTTGGGAATGCGGAAGGGCACCCGCTGTCCTGTCTCAGGCAGCAAGATGTATTGGGCAGATTCCTGTGAACAAAGGGCTAATTAAAAAATAGGCACCAAGGCCCAGAATCATAATCGCACACACCAAAATAAAGTAAGCAACCAGCATGACCTTGGAAAGTATTAAAAAGTTGAAGGGAATTTACTAGAACTACCTTGTGATTGTGTTATGTTACTATCAAATCCTAAGCATTCTGGGTAGCCTACACTCAGTCCCCATTTATCCAATGTATTCCATTAAAAAGGGGAAGGTTTCCATTTTCTTGTTGTTTCTCAATCAGTGGTTTGCGATTTGTGTCAGAAAATATGTAAGTCATGCTGTTATTTCTAACTGGTGCATTGTAGATGTGTATCAGTGAGTAAGTGAGTGAGTGAGAGAGAAATAAATAAATAAGAATAATACTTAATATCCTAGAAGATAACCAGACACTGAGAGCCATTCCCCATGGTCCAGGACAAATAATTCATTGCTGTCAGGTACAAAAAAATAAGCTCAGCATTGCTGTCTAACAAGTACTAGCTAATGCTATGTCTACACCAGCTGTTTTAGGTGTGAAATATCCATGAGCCTACTGATTGCATCTGGCACAGTTTGTTTATCCTCCTGTGGGTGGCTTTTGTTTCATGCGAGGATCACACAGCTTGGCACCATTGGAGCTAGTGGCCAAATCAAAAGTCACCACTGTGGATATTGTTCACGAATACCCACACCCATATGGGTCTGGGGGAAGGACTGTAAATCAGTGGTAAAATGCAGGTGTTGCATACAGAACACCACAGGTTCAATTCCTGGCATCCCTAGACAGGGCTGGGAAAGTCTCCTTTCTGAAACCCTCGAGACCCACAGCAACCTGCATAATTCTGAGCTAGATTGTCAAGTGTTGTGATTTAGTCTGAGGCAGCTTCCTGGGTTCCATATCATTTGCACCTTCCAAGTCTGAGAGGAATGTTCACTGGGTAGCAACACTACGTTCGATCAGGTGCAGCTGTCAACTGTTCTGTAGACGAGGCCCCCCCCATTTCCCCCTTTTAAGTAATTGGATTTGAGACTGATGGATTTTAAAGCCAGAGAGAGTCTCTTTCATTAGCTCGAGCTCTTGCATTCATGTTATTTTTCTCACTTTCCACAACTGTGCCCAGTGTTTGCTTCTGTACCCCATCTTTAAGTGATTTCACAGTTATTTGAGGTAACTGTTTTTGCACTGTAGTACAGAGTTATGATTAAGCACTGGAATCAAATAGGATTTCCCCTCAACTCCAAATTGGATTGGCTTCTTCCATCTTTGCAGATTGCGAAATAGGCGTATTTGCCTTACTTATTTTTCAGTGCAACAATTTATTCTTTCCTTGACACCCTTGCACTGAGTGTCTTTCTATCTCTTTCAATCTCTACTTTTAGCTCCATAATTTGGGGCTTTCTACGAACCATTTCTGTAATCATGGTTACTTTCATCCTTGTTTGCCCATTTGCATTCTGCACTTCCCCAGTCCTCCCCTCCTTGCCATTCTTCCTTTGTTTAATTTTCTGCTTTAATGTTTTGGCAGGGATCTGTTTTATTTAACCTTCTTGATGTTTCCACATAAAATATGATTTCCGAAACTGCAGTGCTTGCAGTGTCAAGGCCTTTAACAGTTCTTTCCCTTCAGCTTTAAAGCTGTGACAGTGGTGCAGGACTGGCCCCTGTTACATTTGGTCATGGTCTTCAATCACAGCTGTTTAAAGTGAAAGGACAGAAGAAAATTTACTCAAGAATTGGCTGGTAAGCCTACAATACATGAACAGCCCTAGGAGATTGTTAATGTGCAGAGCTTACAAGGTAGCCTAATTGTGTAGAAAGCTGCTTGCTTGGAAGAGTTCCAATTCTGGCCTAGTTTATGTGTTCATTATGTTTGCTGTAGAGAGAGAAACAAATTGAGACGGTGATTTACTGAGAAGCATGCCAGGTGACAATTCCAAAAACAAGAGACTTTACAGTGTCTTCTCTATGGGCCTCAATAATACTAGGAAAAAAGGGCCAAGTATTCTACAAGATTCTAAAACAGGAGGATAGAAAGCTGCCTTCTGCTGAATCAGAACATTGGTCCATTTAGTGCAGAATTGTCTACCCCAGGGCCCTCCAGATGTTTTCGGACACCTATCAGTTCCAATCAGCATGACCAATGGCTAGGGATGTAGTCTAGGGACATCTGGACGACTGCAAGTATCTCACCCCTGTTCTACACTGTAATGGCTCCCTGAGGTGTCAGCATGGAACATTTCCAGTCCTGCTCATTGGGGATTGAACAAAACATGGTCTGCCACTGAGCCTATGGCCCTTCCACAGGTCCTGGAACAAGAGGCAAGCGTTCTGTGGGTTGTATCCTATGCTTCCATTCTGCTTGCACAACAGACTTTGCTTGTACAATGGGATTTCCTCCTCCTCTCCCCTGCAGCCCAACAAGCACCCCCAAAGTCTGTTCCAGGGGTTGGGGGGAACCCCCTGGAGCAGATTTTGGAGGGCATGTGAGAAGAGGAGGGGAGGTTCTGTTGCACCAGTGGAAATCTGCTGTGAAAGTGGAATGGCAGCAAACCCAACCCAAAGTTTCCAAGTAAGGGATGCTCCTTACATCACAGCAGATAATTAAAACAAGGTAGTAAGGTCTATTTCATTGACCCTAATCATAGAAAGGAAATGTGTCAATCTCCAGGTTATTTAATATCCAATAATGCTTACTGAAAAAACATTTTCATGCATAGGTAGCTATTGCCACCATTCCCCCCACATTCTTAAAATGGGTAGCTTATTTGTTAAAAATAACAGTTGTGCTCTCATAAAAGATAAACAAGTTTTGTGAGGAGATCAGTGTGTTTTTATAAAAAGCCCAATAGCAAATGAATTTATAGCAAAATTCACTCCTCCTCTGGGCCAATCATTCTGCTATCTTAGCAGAGAATTGCTATTCTAGGCATATAAGCTGCAGCAAACAGAGTTTATTCTGACTGTGCCATTTCAGGCTTAAGGTCTACACAGTTTAGCTTCCGCAGCACACAACAGTAAAAAGGAATAACTTCTCACATCCCTTATACTAGTTAAATGCTGGCTAGATCATTAAAGATCCATTAGTGGATGTTGTTTGAAGGGCTTGCTTCGCTGCAATGAACCTTTAGGAAGAAAAAAATAAAAATAACGAGTGAAGAAATAAAATATTTTGCCTGTTTTGAAATCTCTTGTGTACTTCCTGTGGCAAAACACAAAGAACTGAATTTCAGAAGAATTACATTTCTAGGAAGGTAGAATTCCTGTGGGGATTTTTTTTGTTTAAAGAGGCTATTCTGAGTAATTCAAAAGTGTAGATCTTTGAACGCTTCATGGTTTTTGTAATAAATAAATCTCGAAGTCAATTTACAGGGAAGTTTGGACATCATCTACCATGGCCATGATTTTTTGTGATATAGCACTATGAATATGCATGGTTTTTAAAAAGTGTATAAGAGGACATATCTCTGTCTCCAATGAGCTTGCAGTCTAAAATTTGATGCAGTTGCAGGGTGGGAAAACAGGGGAAGGGGAGCACAGGAGAGGCAGGAATAAACCAGGAAAGAATGTACAATTATACCTTTTAGCAGCACATGAAGGCAAAGAACTCACGTGTTCAAATGCAACCAGGAAGCAGATTGAATCAAAGCTTAGAGAAATGGCAGAAGTAACTGATGCCCAGAAAGAACAACCTCAAAGTAGTCTCCTGAGACATCCATTGAGAATAATATCATCCATTGAAGATAATGGGTCTTAGATTGGCATAGCTCTTTGGGGACTAGATGCAGAATTTCCTTTAGGCTGTGTAGGTAAGGATTTGGCGGGTCATGATGGAGCTGAATATACCTGCTATTATTTTTAACACATAGTTTGTCTGTTTCAATCATCTTCTTTTGCTATTCTTGTTCCCTGAATATCTTTTATCATGTACTGGCATCTAAGTATGAATCGTGGTAGAAGCAATCGCTATATATGACATCTTTAAAATGAATAGATTTCTTGATAGCTTTGGTGATCTAAACCCATCTATTGTTTGTATATGATTTATTTTGCTTATGATCATTTAGTGAAACAAGATGCCATTAATTACATACTTACTAAAAATAGAAATAGAAATAATAATAATGATGACATACTGAATCAGTGGCTTTTTGGTTGTAAACAAGGAGCTATATGGGTATTTCTGCAGATAAAGCTTTTCCCTGTGCACTTCATTTGCTAAATATATTATTAAATTTATAACTGTCTTATTCGTAAGTCTTTGCTTGCTTACGTTCCAGCTTTCCCAGACATGATGGGTTGATAGGATCACTCTGAGACTAGACAGAGACTTATGTCAGAGCTGGATCATTTTCCGGCATGTTTTATGTACCTGACAGTAGTACAGGTCACAGACTCTTGAGTCATGAAAAGAAGTAAACTGAATGTTCTTACAGTTTTCCTCATCTTATATCTTTTCCATATTCTTGCTGACAGTTCAGTGCACTACTGTGTTTTGTTGTAACGGAGATTTGACCATATTGGGCAGGGTCCTTCATCTCAGTATAGGAACAAGAAGTATCCTTGCATATACCTTCACTGAGTTTATTCATTTGATACTATACATGTTGGCATCTGTCTGTCTCGAGAAACAACAGAGTGCACCTCTGGGAGTGAAGTCAAACTGCTGCACTATCAGCACCAAAGTGACCTCCCTGGGATGCAAGCCTGGGTGATGCATACAGAGGTCCTGAGCTGCCCAGATAACAAGACCCCACCTCTTGGCCTCTTAGATGTGGTCAAAAGAAAAGCAGAGAAATATGTTTGTCACCAACTTGACTGCAGGAGTTGCCAGAAGGAGACATGCAAGATGCCATCCAGCTGCCTTAGGGACTCCATTCTTGATTTGTGTAGGGGTTACTTCTTAGGCTTTTCTTCTCCTGAAGATATCCCGCAAGGCAGAGGAGGTTTAGAATCAGAGTATTCCTTCTCCTAGATGAGCTACCTTCCCAGGCTGATGAGCCCTATCTGCCTATCACTTCCCTCTACAGCACAAGCAGAAACTGCCTTCTTGACCGTTGGCCCCACTATTGGTCTTGTCCGCTCAATCCGCCGGAGCTTGTCTTCACATGCAGGGGAAGTGCCTGATACCATACCGTACCATACCATACTGAAAACCTACATTGTTCTTACAACAATAGGGAGCAAAGAAGATTTGCAGGAACCTTAATTCCTGTTCTGTGTGGGCTAGTTAGAAGTCAGGCATGTCAGACATGACTGATAAGGGGTTCTGTCACCCATTTTCTCTGCATCATTTTCCTGCCAAACCCACAACAGAGAGTTTCTACTAAGGAAACTGTTGGAAGAAGATCAAGAAGAGAGGAAGAGTGGCAAACTCATTCGTTCTTACGGAACTCCATAAAGAGCTTCCTAACCACATTCATTCAGAACCAAAGAACAGCCTACTGGAATGTGAGTAATTATCTCTGTACATGCCTGTGAACTTCAATAAAATGCATGCTTGAGAGCTTTGTGGAGTTTCGTTTATACTATCCAGATTGAGAGAGTCTCAGAATGGAACAGGGGTGGACAAAGTATGTTTCAGGTGATTTTGAAAAAAACACTTTTAGTATACTTGTATTGACTTGGCAGATATTTTATTATGTAATGATGTGCTTTACTTCTCTTGTAAATTGCTTTGGAACTCATTTTGGTTGTGTGAAGTGATAAATGTAATTAACCAACTAGTTGAATTTCATTATTACTGGCCAGGGAATAAAAATAAAATGGATGGTATTCAACTGGTGTCCCACCACTAATGAAAAGCTCCTTGATCCAGTACAGCCTTCCATCAAGGGAATAGGTATTTTCAGCGGTTTCACTTCCCCACTGCAGCCAACCTCGATCTGTTCCAGAGGGTTGTGGGGCTGCTCCAGAGAGGGTGTCAAAGATTGCCTCAGTCCCTGTTCCACTCATAGAAGCATTCACTGGCTCAAAAAGCAAAAACAAACACCCCCCCCCCCAGTTCTGTCAGTAGAAGAACACCTATAAATTATAATTAAGAATTTGGTTTTTTTCAGGTGTTTACTGCTTTTGAAATATGGTTTGCCTCTTCACATTCAGGAAATAGAAGTATTTAGGGGATCCCAGTAGGTGGCTAATAAATGCAGTTCCACACATTGCTCCTATCAGCAATAGTAACCAGCTAGCACATCAGGAAATATTATGCTAAAGAGAGCTTAGAACTACCTTCGTTCTTTTGCTTGCTGTGGTCTAAACCACTGAGCCATTTGGGCTTGCCGATCAGAAGGTCGGCGGTTCGAATCCCTGCAATGGGGTGAGCTCCCGTTGCTCGGTCCCTGCTCCTGCCCACCTAGCAGTTTGAAAGCACGTCAAAGTGCAAGTAGATAAATAGGTACCACTCTGGCGGGAAGGTAAACGGCGTTTCCGTGCACTGCTCTGGTTCGCCAAAAGCGGCTTAGTCATGCTGGCCACATGACCTGGAAGCTGTACGTCTGCTCCCTCGGGCAATAAAGCGAGATGAGCGCCAGATGAGCGCAACCCCAGAGTTGTCCACAACTGGACCTAACAGTCAGGGGTCCCTTTACCTTTGCCTTTACCTCTGCATTTCATGCTGATCATGGTAGTTTTCATTGAGTGGCACCAGCTGGAACAAGGATCTGTTCCTGAAAAGTGATTCATGCAGAAGTAACTGGAACACCAAATAATAGAAAAAAAATATATTGTAAGAGTCTGAATCTTTATGAGCCTAAACATATTGTCAAAGAGTGGCTATTGTAGCGGGCGTATTAAATGATAACCCCAGTTGGTTCAACAAACCAATGGTTAAGTCGATCATCCAAACCCAGGCCTACACTTAAGTATGGTTTATTAACTATGGTTAAAGTCACTTGTTAACCAAGGTTTGTAACTGGTTTACAAAGAAATTCAAACCATTCTCAAGGCAAAAAAATCAAACCGTTACCAAGGCTTGGCTGTTCCTAACTGTTGCATTTTAGCTCTGCCTGTCAACAGTTGCTTCCACTACCTTCACCTGTCTCGCCGCTAGAAGGGACACCTTCAGGGTTGTTGGCACCATTTGTTCAGGCATCTTTGAAAACACTATAGGACATGACTGCGGTCTCCAAGGCAACGCAAGGGTCATTGGCATTCAAATAGGACTTGGGAGACTTTGCAGAAAAGAAATAAAGAAAAATGCTACCATAACACTAACGCTGGAGAAAAGCCACTAACACAAAACCCAAGCTGGCTTTGGGTTACCAAAGCAACAAAACTGAACACACAATTGATAATGTGCTTAGAACAGTCAACTTCCTTTCAATAAGGCTTAAAGAGTCTCAGTTCCCCTTTCACCTCAGCACCCCTTGCTGAACTGGAAGATGGCTCTGAGTCATGTGAGGAAAAGAAGGATCAAAGTTTGAGAGAAGCTTGAAAAATATGGGTGAAACTAGCATTGCAGTTTGTGAAGAACAGATAATTCCCTTCTTTCCATCCTCCAATACAATATGGTGCATGTCAGAGGATAAACGTTCTGGCAGTGGTGAGAGAAACTATTCTGTGATGCAGTAACCTGAAGTCTGAGTAGTCTTCTGTGAGACACATCAACTTTAACTATGGCTTATTAACTATGATTACCATGTTGTGCAAATGAGATCATTGGAGTGGCAACCCATTACACACTAGATTTTAACTATGGATGCTTTAAGAAACACAAGTTTAGGGACTGATGTAATTTAACATAAGGTGGTTTACTATGCTGACTTCAGAGTAGGCATACACAAACTCAGCCCTCCAGATGTTTTGAGACTACAGTTCCCATCACCCCGACCACTGGTCCTGTTAGGTAGGGATTATGGGAGTTGTAGTCCTAAAACATGTGGAAGTTCGAGTTTGCCTATGCCTGCTGCAGAGTAAATGTTCTTTTCTCCAACCAGATACCCTCCAGAAATTTTGGACTACAACTCCCATAAGCTCCAGCAAGCCACCATGGACAATGGTCAGGGCTGATAGGAGTTGTAGTCCAAAATAACTGAAGGCAATGAAATTGTAGGCTTGTGCTCTGGCTAATTTCTCACTTCTGATTAGAATATTCTGAACACTTTCCCCAGAAGCAGGTCAACTAATTATGGTGACAGAGAACTGGAGCTAGATCAAATTAAGCAGATGTTTCAGTCTGCACAGATAATCAATATCGGCAGTGTTCAGGGTGATATGAGTACAAGATCCATATTGAGGAATAAAAATTAGAGCATTATTCTTGCACTTTTATCATGAATTCCAGGCACATGAGCATGGGATGCCAAAAATAATAGAAGGATTTCAGATATAAATAAATGCCTGACTTACAATGCAGTCCTATATACATCTACTCAGAAGTAAGTCCCATTGATTTTGCTGAGTGCAATTTAATCTTCTTACACCATGAATCTAAATCATTAACTTGCTTTATCTCATGAAATTTACAGAATAGCTGGATAATTACTATACTGACTTGTACTGAACACTTCCTATCACTCTAAGCCATATGTGTCTGTCTCTCTCTCTCTCTGTGTGTTTATCCTGAATCAAGTTAAGAATAAACCTTTTCCAAAATCAACCATAGAAGCACATATCCCATCTTTCCAGGGAGTTCAAGATGGTGTATCAATTTCTTCTTCCCATGTTATTCTCACAACAACCCTGTGAGGTAGGTTAGGCTGAGAGTGAGTGACTGACCCAAGGTCTCCCAGTGAGCTTGGTGGCAGAGTGGGGATTTGCACCCTCCTGGGTCCTACTACAGCACTCTAACCACTGCACCACGCTGTCTCTCTCTTAATTCATTAAGGTACATATGAAAGTTAACGGCTCATGTTTCCACATGCCAACATTTGAATGGCAAGTAAGACAATGGGGTCAAGACCATGTTTGAAACAAATTGCATTTATTTGCTTTGAATGACTGTCATAGCATCCTCTTTTTTGCTCTTCAAAATGTGGCAACCCTAGAAGAGGATACGAAAGACAAAAGCGGAAGGGGCTACATTATTTCATCTGGAAAATAAGATCCTAATTCATTGTAGCCAATTATGTGGCAGCTCAGTTGTAACATGTGCAAACCACAACATGGTTTCAGAAGTACAGTGGTACCTCGGGTTACATACGCTTCAGGTTACAGACCCTGCTAACCCAAAAATAGTGCTTCAGGTTAAGAAATTTGCTTCAGGATGAGAACAGAAATCGTGCTCCGGCGGCACTGCAGCAGCAGGAGGCCCCATTAGCTAAAGTGGTGCTTCAGGTTAAGAACAGTTTCAGGTTAAGAACGGACCTCCGGAATGAATTAAGTACTTAACCCGAGGTACCACTGTACAGGGAGCAGGGGAAAAAATAAAAGTTGCAAAGCAGAAAATTATTTTTACTAAGCCAAAATCCCAACTAAAAGGGGATATCTACTGAATAGATTTGAATTATTTTTGCAAGGAAATCTAATCTACAGAGAAGAACTTAAGCTTTAAATCCATTTGCAAAAGCTGCAGTCAAAACTGCCTTCAGGCAATGCATACTCTTATTTGATTATTTTTTAATATTGTTCAGCTCTAGGTAGCATCATTCCTTCCATTCTGTCCCTTGCAGCTCTGCAGCACAGTGTAATATTGCAGTGACAAAAATTCTGTTCCCTTCTGGTGATAGAAAGTGCTTTGTAAGACTGGGAACAATTGACTGTTCAGGGCTAGCCAACTTGGTGCTTTTGACTCCAAATCCCATCATTCCTGGCCATGCTGGTTGAGACTATGGGAGATGGAGTCCAAAACATTTGTGGCAACATCGTGTTGTTTATCCCTGGCTTAGTTAACAACACAACACTCGTGAGTCCATTCCAAAGGGGGAAACATGGAAAAAGCAACAGCTCCTTTGACCATCTTATATATATTTTCAATACCATTAAAGAGTCCTCTAACTACCTTTATGGGGACGCAGGTGGCACTGTGGGTTAAGCCACAGAGCCTAGGGCTTGCTGATCAGAAGATTGGCGGTTCGAATCCCCATGATGGGGTGAGCTCCTGTTGCTCAGTCCCTGCTCCTGCCAATCCAGCAGTTCAAAAGCACATCAAAGTGCAAGTAGATAAATAGGTACCGCGCCAGCGGGAAGGTAAACGGTGTTTCCATGTGCTGCTCTGGTTCACCAGAAGTGGCTTAGTCATGCTGGCCACATGACCTGGAAGCTGTACGCCGGCTCCCTCGGCCAGTAAAGCAAGAGGAGCGCCGCAACCCCAGAGTTGTCTATGACTGGACCTAATGGTCAGGGGTCCCTTTACCTTTAACTACCTTTATTGCTGTATCTTCACAACACAGGCTTCTTCTCCTGGGCTCTGTCACAGCAGTTTAGATAATGCTACTATGGCCATCCATACTTCCCTTTCCTTATGGAGATTGCTGGCTAATTGCTCAGAATGATCTGTTGATGGTTTCTCAATGGTTAAGGGAAGATCATACCTCCCAGCATCCCCAGTTAAATATCTTAGTGTGGTAACAGAATCATAGATGCGGGATACATTTATTTAAGAGATTTCTAGTTTATATAGAGGAAGGAACCCAAGTTCTTCATCTCAGGAATGCCAAGTTGTTGGTTTTTCCAAGCCTGAGAGTAAATGTTGTGAACCAGAAGGCTAGATTAGATCAATCAGTGTGGCAATATAAAAATAATAAAAGCTGGCTTAAAAGCATCCTGTTACTTTAACAGGGAACCAATATGAACAACCAGCAATATATTATAATAGCTTCTGTAGGGAAAATACACTTTATGGTCCTCATTGGCTGCAAGCAATAAAGATGACGTCCTCCCAAATAACCGTCTTCTAATAGTCGTGCAAATGTATCTTACTACAGAATAGTAAAATAATGTCCCTGCAGTGTCAGGACAATGCCATATTTTATAGGTTGAATTTTTAAAGAACTTGAAAAATAGCAAGGCTGTGATAGTAACCCCACTTGCTTACTGAAAGCAAGCCCCCCCCCCCCAACTTGACTGGACTTACTTCTGAGGATTGTGCTGCTACTGTTGAAAGAGCCTTTGTTTATATATTTCACAACACTTATATACTGCTTGATTGTAAGAAAGCCTCTAAGCGGTTTACAATTTTTTTAAAAAAAACCCAAAACTATCCATAAAAAACAGTTATAAATAGGTATTTAAAAACATTAGAATATAATTAAAATCAACAGTAAGCATTTAAAGAGATTAAAACGCATGCCAGCAATATACAAGTCTGGATAGGTTTGCCTAATCAAAAATATTTTAAGCAGGCACCAAAAAGAGTTTGGTGAAGGCATCTGTCTGATGTCATTTCTACAGTTATTCCAGCCCAATAGGGCTGGAATTTTTTTAGGGGTGGTCTCACCACCGCCTCCTTTATGCAAGAAGCCCCTCCAAATTCTCAGTTAAATGATACTTTTATGAGGACTAACCAAAATGTGACAAAAAAGTGTCTGCCTTCTTGCACACTATTTAGTGATGTTTTGGTTGGCCCCAATACAGGTCTTGCTCAACTGTGAATTTCCCACAGCAAGGATGGGTAACCTGCAGCTCTCCAGATGTGGTTGGACTGCAACATCATCCCTGACGCTTACTGGGGTTGTTGGGAGTTGGAGTCCACCCACACCTCTAGAGCTGCAGATCCGCCACCCCTATAGCTAGAATGGCATCACCAACTTGGCAGTGGTGTGTGAAATGGCAGGCTGTGTGCTGCAGAGTGCCTTAGTGCTCATGTGCATGTATTTACATACATGTGCACAAGAGATTGGATGTACCTATCTCACTCACTTGGGGGAGAAACGTTAAGGAACGACACCACCAGCTATCCACACTTACAGCATTTTAATTTGGTGTTCCCAAAAGGCAGAAATGAGGGTAGAATAAGCACATCAATTTACCAGGGATAGGTGTCTGGAAATAGGAACCCGTGCTGCTTGTGCATTTGTGAAACTGTGCCAGAGGTGGCTTAATAAATTGGCTGCTGTGATGGCGAGGATCTTTATTCTGAAATAAGTTGTACTAAAAATGATGCATTTCTTTGCTTGCCTCAGACCATATAACTGTGAGTTGCAAATATGAGCCACTTTTATAGTTTTGATGTCACCATAATAATGAATGTGGTTTCAAATATACTGTACAGTGGGGGCTTGCTTTCATACTAGGTGTTGATCCTGGAATTGCCATTCTTCGTTGACTCACTCTTTATGGGGCCTCTATCTATATGATGGGATCATCATAATGTTGTCCTCATATTTTCCCTGTGCTTCTCCCATCTTTCATTTCAGACCTCAGGAATGCCACCCCCCCCAACCTGAAGTAAAACATACCATTCTGATAGGTACAATTGTAGGTGGTTTATCTACCTTGCACTTCCGGAAGAGGGTGGGAATAGGAGGCAAGGAAGGAGAGGCAGAGAGATCTCAGCATTGGGATGCTTGAACAGTGGGGTTTTCTCTGGGAGAGAGAGCCTGAATGGGACAGCTGGAGGTTAATGTATCTGAAGGTGACTGAAGTTAATGGTGTGTTGGCAAATCTCTTCTCCTTTACTTTTAGCATGCTACTGATAGCCTTCAGGAAGTTCCATGGTACATGACATTTTAAATTGTTCAACATCTTTATAAGCGACTTGGAGGAAGAAATTGAGAGGATGCTCATCAGATTTGCAGATGACACCAAACTGGGAGGGGTAGTGAATGCCGCAGAAGACAGAATAGGGATTAAAGATGACTTTAACAGATTAGAGAACTGGAGGATCTCAATAGGGACAACTGTAAAGTTCTACACTTAGGCAGGAAGAACCAGCTGCACAAATATAAGAAGGGGAACACCTGGCTTGCCAGTAGCACACGCGAAAAGGATGTAGGGGACTTAGCTTGACATGAGTCCACAGTGAGATGCAGGAGTAAAATGCTAATGCTATTCTAGGCTGCATCAGTATAGTGTCCTGATCAAGGAAAGTTATAGTTGAAAAATGAGACTAACTGAAGTTGATAGATTCGTAAAGATGGTTCTGAAAAGTAGTCCTCAGTTGTAAATTGGGTTGGTTGTGGCAGACTGATCAGGTTGTGCTTAACAAGCTTAAGGACTGACTGTATGTGATAACATTGCTTATTTCTGTCCTTCTCTGCCGTTGTTGTTGTTGTTGTTGTTGTTGTTGTTGTTGTTGTTGTTGTTGTTGTTATCACTGCATAGATTTCTATCTTATAACTGTGCATGTGGGTCTTCCTCACAGTGTCTTGCTTTTTTCTTTTAGTCCCAGATCTGCATAGCCAACTTCTGTGAATGTGTGTGTGGTTTCATCAGCTCCAGTATGCATGTAAGGCTCGCTACACATATATTAGATTGGCTTGTTCTTGCTTTATATGATTCAGGCTATATATCTGACCAGAGTTTGATGGTCTACTTTAACATCTTGGGTTTATGTCTCTTCTGTAATTTATGTGTCTAATAAGGTATCCACAGAGGAGGAAAGCGCATAACATATGGTTGGCTATTTGTTCAATAGCCATTTATATTGCAGTGTGCTAAGGGATTTTGTGGGTATGGTGATAGTTGATTGCTGCCAAAAGCTTTATCACAGACATTTTCTGATGTCACAAAGGAACTGGAAAAGTACCTTATGTCCCTCTGGCTGCCACTGGATGAGCTGCTCTCATTTCCCAAATGGGGAACAGAATCAAAGGCTAGAAAATCAGTGAGGTATAGCAGTTAGTGTTAGGCTAGGGTTTGACACATGTGGTATCCACAGAGGAGAAAAGTTCATCAAATCCACATTTTATTGTCTGTTTTACTGCAATCCCATGTTGTGTGTAAGTGTGTGTGTAAAAGGAACTGTTCTGTTTGAATTACAACTGGGTTTTTATCTAAGGGGATTCTGTACAGCTTACATTATCTCACCTTGCCTTAGGCCTTTTAGCCAAGCCACAGTAAAATCCTACTGCTCTGTATTCAGTAGGTGGTGGCAGTTAACTATCCACTGGCCTATTCAATTGTGGGTTTAATACCAGTTATCAAAGGTGGGACATTTAGGTTCCCAGGTAAATTGAACTTCTTGGTGACTGCAAATGGGTGCTAGAATACAAGGGAGGGGGTTAAGGACTCTTTTTAAGACACCACAGTTCAAGAGCAAATGCAGCTTTTGGACTGAGAAGATTTTCCTGCCTTTGATGTAGGCAGTTTAGTTTCCCATCACCTACATTCAAGCTGGAACATTCATAACATTTTGCCAGGTTTAATGGGGTTGTTTGTATTTTGCAGTGTTTGTCAATATTCTGATTCATTTCTGCAGATGATTCATGATTAAGAAGCAGATTCTAAGCCCTAGTTCTGTCAGGGACAGGAAAGATGCTAATGAGTGGGTACTGGAGGAAGGGGGTCTGGATTCTGACTCAGGAGAGGGGGTCAGTGATTTGTGGGTAACTGTACCAGCCAGGAGGCATGAGCCAGAGGCAGGGGAACCTTCAGAGCTGGAGGGTGAAGCACAGCAAGGGTCAGAAACAGAGGAGGAAGAAGCAGGTCAGGCAAGCGAAGGGCTGTTGTTCCCCCCCACTCCTGCACCACTGTCTCCCAGAACCAAGAGGGGATTGAAAAGGGATGAGCAAAGGATGTCACCACATGGTCACAATCACCAGTTGCATGTATGCAGCTCATTGGGGGGAAATACACAAACTGGTAGAGGAAGAGTGGTCCACTGTTGTGGCAACTGCTCCTGGGAACAGCTGCCTAGATGCTAGGTCAGGCATAGGCAAACTCGGCCCTCCAGATGTTTTGGGACTACAACTCCCATGATCCCTAGCTAACAGGACCAGTGGTCAGGGATGATGGGAAGTGTAGTCCCAAAACATCTGGAGGGCCGAGTTTGCCTATGCCTGTGCTAGGTTGATGTGCGTAGGTATCAAGAGCTGTAGAAGCAACTTGTAGGTATTATCTTTGAGAAGAGTTAACTATCTGCCATGTGCATCCGTTTTAATGGTCAATTGAAGTTCAAGTGCTGCAGGGGGGGGGGGTGTTTGCCGGAGGCAGGGAACCTGTGGCCTTACAAAGCTTGCTGGATACCCATCATTCCTGCCTGCTGGGTGTGCTGTCTTGGGTTAATGGCACTTGGAGTCTAATAGCATATTGAGGGACACAGGTTCCTTATCCATGCCCTAGCTAATCCCAAACCACCCCAGCTCTGCATGGCTATTGAAAGGCTGATAGCTTTCATTTTAAGTCCTCCTTGGTTCACACAGGCTCTGGGTTAAACACAAGACCCAAACCAAGAGTTGGCAGCAATAGTAACTGTTATTTCAGCAACTGTCCTTATAAATATCCATGTTTCCATGCAAAGGATTTTTGAAAAAAGAAAGACTCTAGCCTTCTGCTGACTGGCTTTGGAAAAGGTGCTTTGAGTCAAAATGATTTCTATTGTATTAGACTGCAGCCTACCCACAGAATTCAATGAGAGTTATATCCAAGTTTACACCTATAGAATCTCACTATTTAAGGTTTGCTTCAAAGAATCCATCAGAATTAAATACTTCAGAAATGAGCAAGTCCTAACATATTTTTCCAGCATGATGTGACCCGAGTAATTTAGTATTGAAAAGTGTATTCTCCCCAATCTACTGTTCTTTTCCATATGGACATTGTGGAAATGAATTGCACATCTGCCTGTCTGTCTATTCCATATAATCTGTCTATCTGTCTAGATATATTCTGTTTTCCAATTTAAGAAAAGCTTGAGCAATAGCAATAGCAGTAGCAGCAGTCACAACTTTTCAAATAATTGTTTTCATCTGGCACTGAACAATTCTATATATGGATGATCAGGGAAATAGAAGACAAATTCTTAAAGCAATTATAGCAGGGGTAGCGAGTGACATGGTGCCTGCCAGATGTTGTTGGACTCCAACACCCATCAGCCTCAGCCAGCAGAGCTAATGGTCAGGGGTGATGGGGGTTGGTACCCTCCAGATGTTGGAAGTGGGCTCCATGTTGACTAGCCCTGCATTAGAGAAAAGAAAAAAGAAAGGTAGTTGATTCTTCCTTGAACCCTACTCCCCACTTTCCCCCTCTTATATGCACATTATTAATTTTCCTGCTGTGTATTCACACACATACACTCAAAACACAGTTGTGTATGTAGTATATAGTCGCATATATACTGTGTATGTGTAAAATGCCTTGGAGTAGTCCTAATTTGTGAGGTGTGCTAAATGAAAAAAGAGTGCTAGCTAATTCCATCCTGCTCTGTTTGCTGGGCCCTCTTCATACATGACTTGAAACATAAGCCAGCAAAATGTTCCATACAGGTGATCATTTCCACTCTCTGTAGATGAAATTGGTTACAGTTGATTTCTGCCTCTCACAATTTAGCCAGCTGATTTCAGAAGCTGCCTTCTTTTCCAAGCGTTAATTACTACTGGGACAAAGTAATCAGATTGCTAGGGTTGTCCTCTTGTCAAAAATCATGTTAATCTCATGGAGGCTTTGTCATGTTTTACTCCCTCTTGCAATTTCTCTTCAGCCACCTCGCTCCTCTTAGCAATGATTATTCTAGTTAAAAGGGAGGAAAACATTGCATGATGGTGCTCAATGTGGGGCAGCCCTTTTTTGAAGAGGGGCTCTAAGTAGAATAAATAGCAACTTCAACTGGTTATTGTTCTGTTTGCTGTATCCAGATGGCATCAATTTGTTTGTAAAGGGCACTGTTAGGGGGGAAAGGCCTAATGACTTCAGTGGAGAATGCTCACCAGAGCAATGTTTACAATAGTACCATGGAAAGGCATAATTTGCTTCTCAATCATGGGAAAAATTGGGGAAATGGTAGAAGTTCCTTCAACGTGGGGTAGAGAATGGGGCTTTGGCCAAGTGTATGTGATTTTGTCCTGTACCATTTTAGGTTGCAGGAGGTAGGGGACTGATTTGTTGAATGTTCCTGCTTTGTTGCGCGCACACACATGCTAGCACATCAAAATGAATAGCTAACTTTCCCCCCAACATGCTAGATTTATTGACTGAAGTGGTTTTATGGGGTAGAGCTGTGGCACAATCCAACAACAGATCCATTACACGACCCCACTGATGGTGTGCATCTGCTCTTCCTCTATATCAAGGGTAGCTAAGCTGTGGAACTCCAGAGGTTTTTGGACTCCAGTTCCCATCAGCCCCAGCCAGGATGGCCAATGGTCAAGGATGATGGGAGCTGGTGAACCACTGATTCCCCATCTTTGTTTTATAGTTATACCATTTCCCCAAGCCCCTTTTGATATGGAGATCATGCCATGTGACTGCTAGGAAAGGAGGCTGAGGGTCAGAGGAACTAGTCATCTGTTCTCTATGAACTTAAGGCAGGAAGAAATCCCTCATCACACACAATTATAGCTGCTCAAGGACTATGAATAAATGCATCCAGCCAGTCTGAAATCTCTCGCTTTAAATTTGCTTAGCCTCCACCTGACCCTTAAAAGTGTAATTTTAGTAATGATGGCAAAATTCAGTTCATGCTGTATATATGGCTATGTAAGCAGCGGCAGGAAGCTACCTCATTGTCATATGGTGCTGAAGCTTTCTACAAAACCCTTCAAAAAAAGAAGCAAAATTTAATATTAAAAATTAATTTCTCATTATACATTTGCCTGGCTTAATTATTCTGCGATTCTGAGCTATGAATGTTTTAGTCCTTGGTAATTGTTAATTTATGAATATATTCTGTATTGATTTTGGAGTCGAGATATTTAAGCATCATCACCTTTCGCTCCATATCTGATACTTTACCGGGCTTAAAATGAGAAACTTAAATTAACTTCCTTTCAATTTTGGTTCAAGGATTTACTCAGTCAGAATAATTTCATTAAAATCTAAAACGATCCTCATAAATGCATAAGGGTAGGCAGATGATTTTTTTATAACGCATAATGCCGTCAGCTCTATGAATTAACCGTTCCCTATTTTTACATGCAAAACTTTGCACAGCCTTAGTTTGTATTCCTGTGGTATATTGTGATGGCTAAGTAAACTGCTGGATTATTTCTCTGAAAATTAATTAGCCAACAATTAAAATTTCAGTGGTTCTTTCAATATTGAAACGCAGCCTCTTCTCTCAAGGGGGATGGGTAGAGAATGAAGAAGCACAAAGCACAGGCAGCTGAAGGAATGTGGGAGATGCACTGAAAAGCAAAGCAAAAGTAATCTATTAAGCCACATGAAGAATAGTAACGAATGTTGTTTTTCATATGTTTTAATTATGTAGTCAGAATTTCTGAGTTTTTCTGGAAAAGAAGGGTGGTGGTGGTGAATATTATACAACTAAATGCAGAAAACAATTGATGTTCTTCAGGATTTTGTTTTTTACTGTTGTCCTCCCACACTTACTTTTATTAATCATCCAAGAACTCTAAGCAGGCATGCAGTAAATAGCTACAAGAAATCCCTGATAATTAGTTAACACACAAAGCTTGTAATTCTCACCTAAAGAAATAAATCAAATCACAGAGTTCCACTGTCTCTTCTGGACGTATGGAGAACATAGTAGCTTGCAGGTACTTTATATCAAAGGAGGCATTACAGATTTGTGCAAAACCACCATTACTACAATAACCATAGTACACTTTTCTTTCTAAAAAATGGATACTCAGTTATCCGTAGAGTCATAGAATTGTAGAGTTGGAAGGGACCTTGTGGGTGATCTAGTCCAATACAGGAATCTTTTGCCCAATGTAAGGCTAGAACCCACAACTCTGAGATTAAGAGTCTCATGCTTGACTCTGCTATCAGTCATGATCAGACGGTTCTACGACACATGATACACACAAGGCAGGAGACTTTTATGGAAGCATTTACCACTGGATCAGAAACCGTACAGTAGAAAGACTATTTCCAAGGGCTGTATCTTTGCTGCAGAGTTTTGCCGCTATATTTCTCCAGCACTTTGCCTTCATAGCAGTTTGTAACTTTTGAGAGTATGACCTGCCCCATCTTCTTCTAGGTCTCTGAACAGCTTTCAGTACTTTCAACCACAGCATGCTTCTGGACTGCGTGAGCAGAAACTAGATAAGAAGCATGGCGTTGATTCTGAGAGCCCCCAGTGAGCAAGAAAGTGGCAGATGTCTCTGTGTGTAACATCCCCCCACCCCCCAACCCCCACGCCCCCCCATGAGCATTAGAAGACCTCTGCTGGATCAGACGAAAAGTCAAGCATTCTGTTCTCACAATGTTCAACTTTTTCCCTGCTTAGCTGGGTTTGGGAACCTTTGACCCTCCTGGTGGTGCTGGCTTAGCAAGCATGGCCAATGGCTAGGGATGATGGGAGTTGTAGTTTGGTAATGTCTGGAGGACCAAAGGTTCTCTACCTCTGCACTAAAAAAAAGGTAAAGGTAAAGGACCCCTGACAGTTAAGTCCAGTCGCAGACGACTCTGGGGTTGTGGCACTCATCTCGCTTTACAGGCTGAGGGAGCCGGCGTTTGTCCACAGACAGTTTTTCTGGGTCATGTGGCCAGCATGACTAAGCTGCCTGTGGTGCAACGGAACACCAAAACCAGAGCAGTGTCATTTACCTTCCCGCCGGAGCGGTACCTATTTATCTAATTGCACTTTTGGGCGTGCTTTCGAGCTGCTGGGTTGGCAGGAGCTGGGACCAAGCAACAGGAGCTCACCCCATCACGGGGATTCGAACTGCCGACCTTCTGATCGGCAAGCCCAAGAGGCTCAGTGGTTTAGACCACAGTGCCATGCACGTCCCTTACAAATAAATCAGAAACACTGTAACTTCAGCAATGTTGGGGATGGAATGTAACACAGGACATCTGTTTTGCTTGTATGCATTATCACGATTTTATAGAATCTTGGGCATTTGGGGCAATAAAGACTTCTGTTTGAGTCTTTGCAGGGCTGGTGTCCATTGGAGTAGACAATATTGCATTCACATACCTAGGATAGATATACCAACGGTCCGGCTCACCGTATGACAGCTTTATATGTTTCAATCAGTTATAACCCTTAACTCTTATTATTTATTTTGGCTTCTGTTGCAACTTACTAACTTTGATAAACGTAATTGTATTTGTCATAATGCTGGCAGTGCTCTGCTTACTTAGCAGGAGGCGAGAGGGGTGGAATGTGAACTCTGAAATATTGGCATCAGCCTAGAAATGAGTTTATAAGAGGCAATCACAGCTAGTTATTGATTTGAAACTACCAGCGAGATGTAATAATTTTCTCTTTTCGGCAGAAAAAGATCACGTTATACATAGAATTTCTCGCTAATGTGAATAAAGACCCCTCTCCTCTTACACCTAAGGAAGTCTAAGTGTCACGCTGAATTGTAAATAAGATAAATTCATTGAGCCCCCTAGGTGGATGCATCCACAGTTACCCAAGCACTGTCGCACTGAAATGTAATGGAATGCCTTAGGTTTCCACTGACCTAGAAGCAACCCTAATTTGCATGCATATTTAATGAAATAAGAACAGCATCAGCATACATTGCTTATTTTATATCCAAAATTAGTTCAAATGACATTAACTTTTGGAAGTAAAGCTATAAAAAAACCAAGAGGTAGGATTAGAATCAGGTATTGTGCTACTTTTTGTGTGTCTTAACACCAGTCATGTATTGGTAAATTTTAAAGTGCAAGAGGTCATCATAACAGCTCACACAGGGAGAACAGAGCTATTATTATACTTGCTTACTTACTTATACCCTTGTCTCCCAAAAAAGTAGCCACACAAAACATCGTTTCTAATTTTATAGTATCAAGGTGACTACAATCCTTTAAATAGTTTCCCAGGGGTGGTTATTTCTGACTGCATTGGCTCAGCTTGTAAAACCTATTGAGCTTTCACAAAATATCTTCAGCCACCTGAAACGCAACATTTAGCTTTTAATTAAACACACAACAAAGTGTGAGCATTAAACTGCTAGCATGAAGTCGCAACCCTCTCAAAGAAAAGGGAAGAAGTATCCCTCCTGTGCTTGATTGTTTCCCTCTTTCTCTGACTTCTTTCATGTGGATGTCTCAGACTTGAAAACCTCTTTATCACCTCATTTTCTTGCCAGAGCAAGGAGGGTCTGTCAATTGTTTTGGTCAGTAGCATCATTGCTCCCTGAATCCGCCCCCCTTTCCTTCTCAACTACACCACTAGTTAACATATACCTGAGTGACAGCTGTGGAAATGTTAGGACCATTTAATTCAAAATCTGATAAAAAGGCACAGACCACAAAAGTCTCCCCCTTCTGGGGATATGTAATCTTGCATATTTACTTGGGAAACAGTGCTTCAAGGGAGTGGCATTTGCATCCTCCCATCTCTTCTCAACTTGCTGCCTCATTAGTTTGGTTTCAACCCACTCCCCTGCATGCTTTATTCTACATGTATACCCTTTTCCAGAACTAATGAAGTCAGCTCTTGCCTCTGAAAGCTCATGACACCAAAAGCCATTAAAAACATGAAATCAGTTTAGGTACATGAATATAGAAGCTTTTATCTGCAATTGACCCTGACAGAACGGTTTTTAATGTAAGGTTTATTCATGCCCTTTTCTCTCTACATTAGGTTTCAAGCGACGCTATCAGTATGTACTGGAAAGCTTATCGCAGGGAAAAGAGTATATATAGAAGATGCTTCTTCCCTTTGTGACTATGGGCACTCCTAACATTTATCAAAATCCTTGAAATCACTTCCTCTGGATTCATGGTTCTTCCTTATGGTTAGACCTTTTTTTGGGGGGGGAGGGGTGACTTGTGCAGAAGACTAAATCATTATTAATTTATTTTTTTTACCTGTGCTCCTTCTGCCCTGCTGCTTGTCCCATTTAATTATAGTTTTACAGTGGTACCTTGGTTTTCGAACATAATCCATTCCAGAAGACCGTTTGAGTTCCGAAACATTTGAAGACCAAAAACTCAAAACGGAAGCCTCAAAACGGAAAACCCAATATGGAAGCTGCGTTTCATGTTCGACTTCCGAGGCGTGTTCGAAAACTAAAGCATTTACTTCCAGGTTTACGGTGTTTGAGTTCCGAAGCGTTCGTCAACGGAGACGTTCAAAAACTGAGGCATCATTGTACAGTGGTACCTCAGGTTAAGAACTTAATTCATTCCGGAGGTCTGTTCTTAACCTGAAACTGTTCTTAACCTGAGGTACCACTTTAGCTAATGGGGCCTCCTGCTGCTGCCATGCAATTTCTGTTCTCATCCTGAAGCAAAGTTCTTAACCCGAGGTACTATTTCTGGGTTAGTGGAGTCTGTAACCTGAAGCGTCTGTAACCCGAGGTACCACTGTATATTGTTTGCTGCATACTGCCCTGAAGCTAGGAAAAGTGGTGTATAAATATTTTGAACAGGAAGTAATTCCATAACTGAAGGTACAATTCTAATTATACCCTTAACTGGAGACTAAGCTGGTTGTAAGATTTGCTTTTGAGAAAATATGCATAGGATTGTTTCTATACATCATTTCCCACTGGCTTCAATCTTCAGTGCAGGCCAGGTTGAAAGAACTAAGGAGGCCCATGGGCATCTAGGGTTATGGGGCAGACTGTAGCTTGACTAATAAGGATTGTTCCCTGGGTGCTTAACCTGTGGTCAGGGGGTGGATTTTGGTAATATTTCATAATATGGCACTCTGTATGAGGTCATCATTTGACCTCTGTATGAGGTCATCAAAGTGGGTCATCTCAATTAGGCATCTTCTAAATTTTGCTCTGAATGCTCAGAGTGTTGCTGCACTTCACAGAAGGCTACAGTATCCACTCTTCTCGGTTCTGTTGACACCAAGGAAATTTCAGCAGGGAAAGGGAGTGTTTGCGGCAACAGGGAAGGTTTGTGCTGGGGCCAGAGCCCAGCTAATTGCAGACCGAACCTAATTTGGGCCCAGCTCCACATGAGTCTTGAATTTCCAAGCTACCAGTTCTGAACACTGCTGTCATTGCTACAAGGTCCCTTCCACCATTTGGGAAAGGAAGAGGAATATAGTAGTTAAATATAGCTCAGTGGTCATCATATAGCTTCCCCCATCCCATGTTTAGCATTCATGATTGATTGCAGGATGAAGCCCTTGTAATGGTAGTCATTTAGAAAACACACACACATATAGAAGCTTAGAATATATGACAAGGTTTCTGCTGATGAAATGATACTATATTAACATCTGTGGGCCTGCTCAGAACTAGTTCTTCATTCATTATTAAAGGTCTTCTCCAACTCAGTCAATGTGGTTCTCTTTTTAGATGTTTTGCAATTAGAAGGGCAACTGGCCATACCACAAGAAGGCACAGAGATGTCTTTATGACTAATTTGCCAGTGAGTGAAATGTCCAGAGCGACTTTATTAGCTGGAGATTGCCGGGAACAAATTCTGCATTCTAGTGGTCTTTTGATTCATGTATTACGTTCTGATAACTTTATTGAATTCTGCTTTGATGAAAGTTTAATCAAAGTACTTTACTGTTGAAGGGAAGCATGTAATTAGGAGACAAAAACATTTTTTATATTCCATTCACACACAACTTTCCGATTCTCGGTGTTCGGATTTTGCATTTTTAATGAGCGCTTGTTTTAGTTAATTATTTATCGAGGATGCCATGTATTTTTAAGAGTAGAAAATTAGTCTTCAGATTTTAACGTCAAATCCCATTATTGCCAAGTGATATCAATTAGAGATTGACCTTGATGATAAACAAAAGTTGAGGGGAATAAATTTGTATTTGCTTTTGGGATTTTTATTCACCTTTCAAATATCTGGGACTTAAACATAACAAGTTTTATGATGCAAGTCTGAATCAAGCTGCACAGCATATGAAAAGAGCTGTCCAATTTAATTTTTAAAGACTGAAGCATTAAATGAAGCTGAACCCTTTGCTTCCTATTAACAAAAGCGTTGATGAATGCGTAATTTCAATTACTTGTTTCTTGTCATCATGGAAAGAAAAATAAGAGTAAGCACATGAATATCTTCAAAGTCACCTTTAAAAAAACCCCAAAACTAAACCCGCTGTTGTACTTTAGCTTCAGTACATTGTATAGCTTTTATCCCACCTAAGTTTAAATTTCTGAGTGGCATATGAGCAGCCATGTTGTGCTTTAATACTTTTTTTGCTGACTCAGTTCCCTTTAGCAGAGTTGTAACTGATGGTAATAAAGGACTGAAGAGAGCTACTTGCATTTTTATGAAAGAGGTGCTCTCTGACTCCAACTTCTGCCTTATATTTTGTCACAGGCATGGGTATCCATTCATGGGCACTTAATATTGGGGTGGAGGGTAACAGAATCAAGCAGTGAGATGGCAACTTGCAGGGCAAGAAAACCATTACCAGGTACTACTGAAATCCCAGCACACCAAGTGGGATTGTGCTTACTCTACAACTGCCTCATCTGGTCTGCCACCCCCTGGGAATACATCAGGAACTGAGAAGTGGTGAATTTCTCAGCCACGTTGCACCAAGCTGGAGCTGCATATTTAAATTTCTGGTGCAGCTGATTCCAAAGGGCATATTGAAGGATGTCCACATCCAAAAGTTTTTATCAAAATGAAGCTATGCAGTATCAGCAAAATCCATGAGTGTCTGATATATTATATTCAAATACTTAAGCAGGGCTACTCCTTTTTGAGGGTAGGCTTGCAGAACTACCCCAATATATATGGTAAATGCAAAAAACCATCTCACTCAGTATTGATCTGGGAGCTTTTTGCACTCTTTTTTTAACCCCCAATTTTTTTGTTCAACTTAGCCTTAACCTCAGGTTCCTGGGAACAGCAGAGAGGATGCATCTATATACTTACCATGCCATATCTATGTGTGTGAGAGTTAGAAAATGGTTCCTGAGCAGCATTTACTGTAAGAGAGTTTCAGATTAACAGCTGAGTGATTTGCAGTTGCCCATATGGATAAACTGATTGTCACTCAGGTCATACGACGCCTGGGGTGGATCTGCACATAGGAAAAACCCGCTATAAATAAGTAAGAAATTAAATCATTATAACAAAGGGGGGGGGGGAAGCTATGTAAAATCACATAGAATAGTTTTCTGCTCTACAGCACCATCTGGTGTTGCATGCTTATAATGCATTCAAAATGCTGAGGTGTTGGGGTTTTTTGTGTGTTTTTTTTTACTAATGTAGCTGAGTCCCTGGTCTTGAGGGTAGGGTGTGGCTCAATGGCAAGGAAAAGCTCTACTCAGGCCCCGATGTAATCCATGCCTCAACCCAGGAAAAGTGGTATCATAAGGGCAAAACTGTCCCTGCAAAATCTGGATTGTTCTTTCTTGGTGCAGTGACTGGCCTTCCCAATCCCAGCCCGTAGTTGCTATGGTATAGGAGAATTCCTCCCTGCATATCATTGTTACCAGTCCACAGTTCATATGCTTTGGACAGTGGGCAGTCCTAGCTGCTGCTCCCACTATCATTGACAAGTAACTTAGTGGAGAGTAGTTTAATGTATTTGGTGTATTTCTGGACATTAGAGACATTTCCTTTCCCCCTTCCTTTCCCCCACATGATTCTTGCCTTCTTGGCTATCTCTATAAGTCACTCAGCATTGCCAGAAACTCTCTTCCATCCAGGAACTCACAGGTCTGTACAGAGCTGTCCTAAGGAATAGCTGCTTAATTCTCTACTTAGCCGAATCCTGGAAGTCTATGGGGAAATGGCTGCAGTTCTAAGGGGGTGTGGATCGTTCTCAGATGCTGGCGTCCTGTGTCTGCTTTCTAGTGGGGATTGTACATCCAGAGACCTCTGGGTCTACGTTTCTCCATTCTCCTGGTCTCCATTCTCCTGGTCTCTGCTCAGGCTATGTTGTGGTTCTTTCCAACTTATACATGATCTGTGCTTCTGTTGCCATTTCTTGTAGCTCCCTGGCCCTCTTTAGTCAATCTCACATCCGGCTTCTGGGGAAGAGAACCAGAGATTTGCGCTGCCACAAGTCCTGCAGTTGAGACCCTCTTGTAGAATTTTTTGGGGTTGGAGTTGGGTGGGGTGACAACAGAGATTTCATATAGGCAGGCACATAGTGGCTAGGCAAAATAGAATGAAGGTACTATCCTACAGGAATACTGGATCTCTGTCTCCGTGTTAGAAAATCTGCAGCTATTGGCTTTGAACGGTGCTTCATCAGTTGTTTTGGGTCTACCAGGTCCTAATTGCTGGGGCAGTTTCCCATCAGTTTCTTGGAAAACTTCATAAGTGAAGCTGAATGCCTTTGGACTGCTGAATGCCTGGAAATTGTTAAACACTGAAAAAGATGTTCTACACACGCTATTAAGTTTTTATATGCTCTCAGTGCAACTTCATTAAAACAGATGCAAAAAAAATGAATCATCAAGCTTTTAGCAACAGGTTCAGAGAGATCCTTCTACAAAGAACCTCTTTTAGGAGCGATTAGTGGCCTGATTGAGGTGGTTTGCTTTCACCAAATGACAGTTTAAGAACCCCCTTTTTAGTAAGGAAAGCTTTTAAGGTGTTAGAAAATTGTGGGACTTCAGTAATGCTAAAGCCAAATTGCTTTTGCTTCAAATGAACATCTATATTGCCTTGATTACTGCTATAGAGACTTGCCAACATGCTTCTTTGTACTGCGTTTATGGCCCTCTTTTGTCTCTCTCACTTTTAAAAGGCAAAAAACAAAAATAGAAAACCTTCTGGCCAATGTAGTTGTTAAGGTCACTGCAAGACAACATTAGCAGTTGTTCAAGTTTTTTCTTCTTTTTTAAGTCTTAGCTTTTCATTTAATCTATAGAGATTTATTTGCAAGTGAAGGCATGGCAAACTTTTAATACAGATACAAGTATTCAGTGTGTGTTACAAGTTCTGTGGTTTTGTAATTCACCTTTGGTGCAACAAAGGTTTCTAAGGTCTGGTGAGCAATCAAACCTACTCAGACATGTAAATTTGACATTTATTTTAATACATAATTCTATCTCATAATATTTTTAAACTGCTGGTTTTATTTTGATTTTTTTTAAGGCTAACTTGTTAGTACCTGATTTTATTGGTAATCTTTTTTTATTCATTTAAAATTTCTACACCCCACCTTTTACCATCTAGCCACTTACAACGATAAAAATATACCATGAACAACATTTAAAACATAAATTAAATTTCAAAAATCAACATGAGCCGTTCTTCTAATCTGTTAATTATTATCATTATCATCAGCATCATTTATTAAATTTCTATACATATAATAATCAGAGCAACCAATAACCCCTCCCACAAACCTATTTAGAAGGCTATACAATGGTACCTTGGTTTGCAAACAGTCTGGTTTGCATATGTTTTGGATCACAAACACGTCAAACCCAGAAGTGTGTGTCCCGGTTTGCAAACTTTTTTTGGATTACAACCCATTTTTTTTGGATTAGGAACAATTTTTTTTGGAGGCCCTATTGGGTTACAATCTGTTTTGGTTTACAAACGGACCTCTGGAACGGATTATGGTTGTAAACCGAGGTACCACTTTAGATTGTTTAATCAGCCAAAGGCCAGGCTATAGAGGACCACTTTTTGCCTGGCTCCTAAAGATACGTAATGAAGGCACCAGGAGAGCCTTCCTGGAGAGAGCATTCCACAAACAGGGAGCCACTGCAGAAAAGGCTCGCTCTTGTGTTGCCACCCTCTGGACTACCAGAAGCTCATTTTTTTACCCCCCCCCCGCAAGGATTGTCCATCCCTATTGCTAACCCACTTCAATCCACGGTGCTTCTATGGAGACTACCAAATATCTAAATTGGCTTGAAGTGTGCATATTTTTCCTGCAGTGAAATCACACCATCCTGTACCCATATCTCCCCACAGAGGTAATATATGAATTTCCATTTTGGACACTACATAAGATGCATGAAAACAAAGGCATATATATCAATCATACTTCCTCTCCCTACTGCTTCTATGTAACATTCAAAGCCCCTCTACAATAGATTTATGTCTCTTTTTTGCTGCAGTAGCAAGGAACATACGATCTGTTGTGGTGTTCTGACAGTATTGTCTGACAAGTATGCAAAAATCCAAAGGGTGGGAAATACTTCTGGATGACAAATATGGACCCAGTCTTCATGTGATCATGGCTTCGCCCTTTGAAGTGACATCTGGATATAGGGAAGATGTGTGATACACCCAGGGAGCCTCAGTCATTGGATTTTAGATGTTGGTTCTTTGCTGTGCTGCCTGATGCTTATTTATTCAGGCTTCAGAGTGCTCTGCCTATGCAAGCACCAGTGAATTGAATCCTGGCATGGGCAGAACTTTTTGAAGAACGGACTGTGTTACCTCAAGCATGGGAAGTATCTTCACAGATCTCTTTTGAAGCTGCACAGGAGAGAAGGAAATGGCAAAATGAAACCATTTCTCTATCATATAAATGCAAATTCTGGCATTTTCATGTCGTTATAGCTGGGAAGAAAAACTCCTCTTCATAACCTAAGGCACAGCGAGTATTATCTACATATTTTAATACTGGAGCTTTAAACCATAATCTGCCACTGGATTTTATTTTTTTATATATAACCTACTACTCTTTTAAGGCTATTGTGGGACTCATACTTTTCCTGACACGGTGCATGATCCGTCTAAACTTTAAGCAATGTGCATCCCATTGATTTCAATGGATAAGTTAAACTCATGCTTAACTTGACTTTAAAATACCTAGAATTGTTTACATTTGTCATATTAAAATCAATACCATTGAATTTGTTTAAAAATTGTTTTGAATATGTAACTATTACCTTTTAAAATTATTGGTAATTATCTCACATGTTTTTGCAGTGTTCAGAAAGCTCGGCAGTTGGAAAATTGTTTATATCAGCTATAAAAAACCTTACTTTACAGAAATAACAATAACAATAACAATAATAATAAAAATAAAATTTATTTATACCCCGCTCTCCCCAGCCAAAGCCAGGCACGGGGCATCTAACACCAGTAAAATTACAATAAAAACATAAGGGGGGGGAAACCAATTTAAAATACAGGTTTCTGCCACGCCTGTGGATCCTACTGCCCAAGGTAGTTGCCTCATTTTGCCTCATGGGTGGGATGGTCCTGCATGGTGTACCTGGAAAGTTGCCCAGAGGCGAATGTGGTCCTTATTCTGCAAAGGGTTTCTTGCTGCAGGATTATAGCGCAAGAGTGAATGGATTGTGGATTTCAACCAGAAAGCAGTTTGAAGTCTTTTCTCATCCAGCAGGAAAGGCTTTATGTTTGTCTGTTGTACAGGAAATTTAGGTTTTACATTTTTTTTCTAAAAAGAAAAGCTTTTGACATGAAATAGGGATAATATGGAACTTAAATACTTCTTCCATCTAAGGAGTCTGTGGTTAGTGGCTTTGGGGGCCCACAGATCATGGCTGATCTGCTCAGTGGAAAGTGCCCAAATACTCTAAACCCAAGAAAAAGAGGCATTGTAGCGTTAGACAGGACAACTTGTTTTTTCTAAATTGCCGGTGGCAGACTTTTTAGACTTTAATAAAGGAAAAGCCTTGCTTTAAGTATCTGATTCAATTCCCATCTCACTTAATACAGAAGATCCTGACCTTTACTAGCCGTTGAGAGGAACACTGAACTTTATTTGAATATTCATAGCAACCTCTTTTAACTCTGTTACAGATGAGGGAGGGTGGAGGAGAAGCGTTGACAACATTCTTGAAGCACTGCTAATAAGGAGACCTTGTGATCACATTATGTCTGACTTTCCAATAAACAAGCACACAATAATAATGATGACACAGTTTGCTGCTATAATGGTCAGAGGCAGCTCTGTCTTTGAGAAACCACAGACAGCCCTTGCCACAAGCTACCAGCAGTATTACAGAAATAGGGAGACTGCTCTGTAGCCATGGTTTCTTCCATTCCCTGTTAATTCTATTCCTTATTAAGCTGAAATGGTCTGCGCTATCATCATGGTATTTAGTTTGGTAGGTCTCTTGGGCAAAATATAAATGTTGTGCCCAATCCCTGGAATCCCCTCTCTCTAATTTTACCATTGTACTTACTCTCCTTAATATCTTTTTCATTATTTCACACTCTGTTCTGTCCCGCCCCCCCAGCCCCAAAATGTAGCTCCATTGTATATGTTCATAGTCATTCATTGGGATATGATGATGATGATACGCTTCCTTTCCAATTTGGTATTGCTTGATATCCCCCCAGTTTCACTGTTGGGTGTTATCCATGGAGGAAGAGGAGTGGCAAAATGGATTTGTGAGTCTGTATATTGTCCTGGCTGCCTATGCAACCAAACTCTCCTCCAAACATGCTTTCAAGTCACTTTTTAAAAGTCATTTTTCTTTTATCATGTATCTTTGACTGGTACCTCCTATGTGGAGAAAAGAGGCTAAGAATGATGGTGGTGGTTGGGAAAGTAGGGAGGTTCAGCTCCTGCTGATCCATACTGTTCTTTAAAGGCAACCCATCTCTTGTTTTTGAAGGAATCGTATTGCCATCACACCTGAGTCCCAAAAAACATAATTGACTGCTATCACCAGAGCTTTTGTCTTTCAGGGGGTACTCAAGGGCACACAGTTACTGGCACCTCTTTTTTGTTGTTGTTAAAAAGTGTGACACTTACCGTAGCAACTTTATGGTGAGTACCAGCACCTATTTTTCTAGAAAAAAAGCACTGGCTGTCACACAAGAAAATACTGCTCATACCAATGTATGTTAACTAGAATGGTGTTTGAGCCATTTAGCTGCCGGTCCTATCTATTGCATTATTGTAACATTTGAAAGCAATAACCAGGGATTTTTTTTCAGCTGGAGCTCAGCTTTGGCACCTCTCTGGTAGGTGCCACTACCGTTCTAAGAGAACAAGAGAGAAGTTCATGGGGAGCTTCGGCACTTCTTTTTCTAGAAAAAAATAGCACTGGCAATAACTACAGGGGCACAGCCAGCTGGAACAGGTTCTTTCCATGTGATCACCACTTTTTAGTTGGCCAATAGTTACTTAGTGACTTCTATGCTGCTTTAGTAAAATAAGAAGGAGTTCTGAGTGCAGATGTTCCTGAGACTCCTAACCCAGTGGCTGTGAGAACCAGTTACTCCTCAGTGAACCAGCAAGTATTTTGTGTGACAGAAGACCAATGTACTCTTGCGCAGTTATCATTGGATGTCTCATCATTGTGTGATGACCCTCAGACAAATGTGTGAATGATCTCCCTGAAAAGGTATTGTTTTTGAGTTGGTAGTTCATAGAAGTAGGTTTGTGATGGCTTATTTAACACACCACTGACAAGGAAGCATGTGTGAACTGGCTCTGAGTGAGAATCAGCCCTAAAAGTTTGTTCCTGTTTGTCATTCAGTGAGTTAACCAGCCATCCATAAAACACTGTGGCAAAGTATTGAAGGTACAAAAAATCCTTTAAAGCTATCGGTATAGCAATGAATGGTTTGTACAGGTCATTGGCTGAATTAACTTAGTGGAACTTAATGTAGTGCAAATGAGTAAAGTGCCATCTATATTACTCTGTCATATCATGTAAGGAAAAGCGTATTGCACTTTGAAACACATTTTATTTTCATGAATCTTTAAAAGGATGTCTAGTGGTTGTATTCATTCATGAAGCTGCACAAACCCAGGGAAACTAAAACTATCGCCTAAGCACTCAGCAATATTTCATTGACTAATCTAAAGCTTAAAAGAGCTGAGCAATTTCTTGATAAGTTTGCTGAACTAAGTGGCATTATGCATATGAAATGCTTGAGAAGAACTTCATATACTATGCATATTGACTTGGATGACCTATAAATGATAGATTTGTTTTACAAAAACAGAGGCCGAAATACCTTAGAATGCCGTGGTATGCTTTCTGCTCCAGTAGCTGTGAATTTACATTTATCATAAGCTTCTCAGGGTATCAGCTATCTGATCCCTAAGGGTGATCTTAATGCACACAGTGTAATGTCTTTTCAGGATATTCCACTTTTTAGGAGTTTGGGTAATTATTTCATGCTTGGGTTAAAGCCAATCCTCTGATTAAAAACAAAGCAAAGTAGAAGAGCTGCTGTTTTGGTCTTTTTTGTTGCTGTTTAGCAATTGTTGCCGCAGATCACAAAGCAGTTGCTTTCCTCAGTATGCTAGACAAGAAGGCTGCTTGGTTTTCGGCATTCTTAAGTCCTTTCATCTACTGCCCTTCCATTTGCCAACCCAATTCATTTAATGTTATGCATCTACAAGTTAAGGCATATTTCCAGTGCCTTCAGTGGATTGGATGGTAGTGGACAAGCACACTGATTTGGGTTGGCTGCAATAAAGAAATGCAGAATTGGAAGAAATCCCACTTGCGTTCTCTGGAAATTTTTTCACCTATAACTCCATTGGTTCAACTAATGTTCAAAATGTCTGTAGTTGGAAAAAGATAAGACAGTTGCGTGTCAAGACCCCAAGGCCTCCCCCTGTGAAGAATAATGACACATGTACACAGTATACTAGGTTAATGGTTATTGGGCAAAATTTAGGCCATGACTTTATTGGTTACAGAATATGAGCAGCATTGGCTTAGGCACTGGAAAATGAGCAGACTATGACTCCTGCCCGCCGTGCAGGGAGTCCTGTAAGGGTAAACCACCAATAGGGGGAACCCCACTGATGCAAATCAACTTGAGCTCCCCCAGGGTTCTCAAAGGGGTCGTGGCATGGCCTTAGCCCCTCCCCGGGCTTTGGACAAGATCCATACCCCTGGATTCCTTTAACGGAATCCCCTTAATATTGGAGGGGCAAGTGATGGCCACACCTCCCCTCCCCCAAACAGAGTCATACCAATGCCTAACAACCAAAGCTTACAAAGTTGTGATGATTGCTATGAAAACCAAATGGCCAGTGCCAATTTGCCAGATGGAAAAATTCCTACCAGACCCCTCAATGGCAACCAACCACAGTCCATAGCAAGGCCAAAGCTGAAAAACATGAAAAGGGGGAGGGATGGAGGGAGATCCGAACAGGTAGCTCCCTGGCTTGCGCCAGAGATTAAATGCACCCAGCCACGCCCCACGGCCAGCCGGGCAATGATGTGGCCAGGTCCCCCTGATGACGCAAGACGCTCTCCAGGTCCCAACACCAGTGGGTGGCCATGCAGTCAGACTGCAACCCTGCCCCACGCAGAAACGGAGCGGATTTCTTCTCCAGGTGTAGATGTTTAAAAGAAAAATGATATTGTTACAAAGGTTGGATGCCAACCCCTCGCCACTCTCTGGGACCAAGATTCCAGGGTGGTTCCTGGCACTCACTCAAAGGGTCGGTGTTGCTTTGAGAATCAAGGTTTGGTGGGGACGGTCATAGCTTTAAGAAATATGAATTATTCACATATTTACACCAGAGTTTGCATGGAGGGAGTCCAGATCTTACAGCATGGTCCTCTCAAGAGGGGCTTGTTCCCCACAGCAGTGCAGCACTGGAGCCCAAAGCATCTCTCCCAGCCTGCCTTCTGCCAGCCTGACCAAGATGGATCTCTGTCTCTGTACTCTCCCTTCTTCTTCCCAGCACACCTTGCCAAAGGCACACATTTCCTGTCAACACGGTGACCTCTGTCTGCCCAGGCACAAGTTTTCTCTTAGATAGGCTATCAACACTGTCCTGCAAATGGCTTGGCTTATCCCTGGCTACCTATGTGAAGCTGCCTGGGCTTGTGAACTGAATGCAATAGCGTGTGGCTTAATTTTAATTAACTGAGCTTTGCTTACTTCCTGTATTTATGAGTTTGCAGAAAATTTAGCTCTTTACTCAGTTTGCTCCTCCTCCAAACTCATAACAATATATATCAGGGGCTGATATTGACCAGGTATAGTTGAATGCTTTCCTGTGTATACCTCATATGGTAAAAACTCTATTTATACCTGGCTGATCAGAACAGGATAGTTTCAGGTATTCTTACATTAGGGTATGATTCGTAATGCACATATTGGATATTGTTACTCGGTGATGCTGATATATTCTGTGTTTGGCAAAATCTTTATCCTATAGTCCTTATATCTGGACTGTAAGGGAAGTTTTAACATTGTTATATGCAGTATCAGTGCACTACTTCCATATACATAATGCTGACACACCTACACATCTATCATTAGAGTAATATATGTGTGGCTTTCTGAGCAGACAGATATATAATCAAATTCCACCTCGCAGGTTTGCTGTTATTTCCCTTGTCTGATTCGCCTACATCTCTGCTTTTAGAGCACGGTGTGAAATGATTTCTCATTTGTATAATAGAAATTACTTTGTGCTCTCCTCCAGAAATTACCATGGATAGACGTTTAACATTTTAATGACTGTTTTCAAACCTGACAACTTAATTGCTTTGGTATATTTTCTGGGTGGCAGTGTTTACTCTCTTGAAATTGGGAAGAAAGAAGTCTTCTTCTCTTTTTCTTCTTTAAATATTCTCCCCTGCTTTTGAAACTTCTATTGTCATTTAACAACCCACACTTAGGCTGCTTAATTGGGCACTATTTCTCTTAAAAGCATTAGAAGCAGGCTCCATGCAATTTAAGTGTCACCGTGCAATTATGCAGCACTTTATCTTTCCTATAAAAAAATTAAAAGAAATGCAGGTGTTCGGTTAAAGTGTGATGCCTAGCACTTGGCACCTGGAATTTGTCAATGAAATTTGCCAGGATTTGGCACTTCTGCATGACAGGGTGTTATCACTTGCATGGCCATGATCCAGATGACAGCATGCACCAGTTATACATGTCCCCCAGATTTTAAAAGTGGTGTGGACTTCGGCCAGGTGCCCCAATCCAGCATTTTATTATTATTCTTTACTAGCGGTTGAGCACCCAATATGGTCCCTGCTTGTGGGCTTCTTGCATCTGGTGGACCACTGTGTGAAATTGGACTAGATGGGCCTTTAACTTCATCCTGCAAGTCTCTTCTTATGATGCTACATTATTCCGGGTGCACAAAAGATGCTCCATTCCTTTAAATGGACCACTCCAACATGCTGAGACCAAAAACCAAGATTACTAAAGTAATCCTGAAACATCACTTTCTTCAAGCACCTATGAAGTTCCTCCTTGCTCACTTTGTTCCATTCAGCCATTCCCAGGCTGGTATCCTTCAGATATTTTGAACTATTGTACAATCTGGACCATGCTAGATTGGGCAAAGCAGATAGTGGGTCTGGAATCCCGGGAGTTACTGTTTCATTATTTGAAGGTTATTTTCTAGCTGTCGTCATTACAGAGATAAGAAGAAACAGGCAACATTTCTACTCTTCTAAACCCCCTTTCCCACACCTTACATATGTTCCTCTCCTAAATGTATCTCCATTTGCCATAAGACAACTGTTGACTCTGTACCCACTGGAGACTTTTACATGCTAGCATAATATAAAACTTAAGTGCTGTGGCTTTTGTATGTTCGTATGGCATTAAAGTGAATTAGTAAGGGAATCTAGCCTTGCACATTTCATTTTTCTTTTAAATAGGAAACTGTAAAATAGCTACAAACTGAACAGATGGCGAAATGCACAAAAAGGGGACTTAAACAGATACCAAGAGGCAAAACTGAAAGCTCTAAATGCAGGATAGCAGAGACTCATTGCATAAGCACATAACCTTTATGGGAGATTTTTCTAGCTCAAAGTCATATTCTCTTCAGTTAATCTGTATGGTGTGGATTGTTAACTCATTCCAAATATGTTAATGAAAGTGCAAGAGGGAACCACTTAGACCATCATGTGCACCAAAGGTTTGAAATAGAACAACATTTTGTTGTTTTCAGCCAGAGAAAGTAACAAAACACTCCAAACAACCTATTGCTTATGAATAACTAAACTAGGGTCTTGTGGCAAAGACTTTTGTTTGACTGGCTACCTTGATTCTGCTTTTATTCATTTATTTTACAAAATACCTCAATTTTTCACAATTGAGTAGCGTTATTTCCTACATTTTATTCCTTTTAAGCTATTTTTCTAGAAAAAGAGGTGCCAGAACTCATCACAAATGTTTTCCTTGTTCTCTTACAATGGCAATGGTGCCCCTGTGAGAGGTGTCAGAACTGAGTTCTGGTGAGGTCCAGCTGAAAAAAAAGCCCTGCTTTTAAGAGAGAGTTAGAACCTTGGTCCACTACTTTAAAAGCTTATGTAACTTGTGCTAGCGTTTGTTCAGTTCTGTGGCCTACTTTATTCGTTAATTGGAACAGGTGTACAGTCTCCATTGGATTTCAAATTAATCATGCTCATATATTGGGCTGAAGTTTTTGCTCTTCTTGCAAGGCATCAAGGGATAAGGGTAGTATGGCATCAGCTGCTGCACACTTAAAAAAAATATTTCATGCTAGGAAGTTCGAGCATGAAATAAAGGAACTCTTAAGCCTGTCCAATGCTTACCTAATGAGAAAACGGATGCCACAAATTGCCTCTACTTGCAGAGTGCATATCCCTCTGTTAAGTTGTGGGCGAACATATCAGACGACACAGCGATTCTTCAAACAGCTCTTCTTTATTCTGAGGCCAGAACTGAACTGAGCTGAAGGGCTCAGTCAGCCTGCTTATATAGAGCTCCAGTACCTTGTTACTGTAACAACTTTCTAAAACTATCCAATCACTGAACGTCACTTTCGATCCTTCATTTGCATACAAACTATCCAACCACTGAACGTCACTTTCGATCCTTCATTTGCATAACTATCTACAGTATCCCCCTGCTGGCCCAGGGTGAGAACTTCAGTACATAACACCCTCAACTGCCTCAATTAAATTGAGACATCCCGTTTTTGGGGGGCATGTTCTCAATAGCATGGCACCCCAAAATGCACATTTTTGGGTGCTGAGGCCCCAAATGATGTTTGGGGCGCAATCTCACATGTTTTTGGGTGCTGCAATCTTGCACGGGTCATGTGACTCTTGCAGGAGTGCATACCAGAAGACGTGCATCCCAGTTTCCAACAGCAACGTGTGTGTGTGGGGAGGGTATGATAGTGTTCCCTAAAACGTAGTATAATGATTCATGGAACATGTTGGTTTTGTGCTTTAGGGTATTATTGCCATAAACTGGGGTGGGGTCACCAGCGTGGTATCTGCGGGCATTAGTTTAACCGACAGTATGTCCAATGGTGCCTGTAAAAGACCTCAGTCAATAGCCCCCTCACATCACACCATTTTACAGATGGCTTTATTCCCCAAAATCAAAGAGTTTAGGAGCAGAAGCTAGCTGGCTGGTAATCTCAGCAGAGGGGCAGGCTCATATAGGACATGTAAGGAAAGCAACACAAACCACCATTCTTCCAAAAATGGGAACTATTTAATATTACAGTTCATTGTGAGAGGTCAGGGGGAAAAAACACAGATTGCGAGGGGCTGTGGGAAGAGACTAATGCAAGGTAGCTGACCCTATTGGTCCAAAGTTTTGTGCCCTAGCCTTTTTTCTGAGGTGGTAAGTTTAGACGTGGAGTGCAGTTGTACCATTTCAAGTAACTGAATGTTTGGATGAGCCTTAAATGCAAATCCTTGGGATAACACATCTCTGAGCCCTGCCATCTTCTTTCTTTTTCTTTTGAATCCACAGATGATATTTATTCCACTCTGTCAGCTGAGCAGCTGATGTATTTGGTCGTTTAGTAGCAAAAAAGGTATGGTGCCCTGTAGAAACGATGATCTGCATGATTAAAAAGGGCTTTTGAATTCATAGTTATACAACTGGAATAAATAGGCCATAAGAGATGAGAATTATCTGTGGTAGTCAACACAAAAAGTGTATAATTCACATTTGCGATTACATCCCACATGCGGAGAATAAACCAGAGATACAGGCGATAAACGGGAGGGTAGAAAAAGTACCCATAAATGCATATGGTTGTAAAAAAGAAGGAAAAAAAGAGCTTACTTTATTCTTCATCATAAAACTGACATATTGCTTAACAATGTGACCTTAGAGTCAGCAGGCAACCCACAGTAATTGCTTATGCTCTTCATTGAAAGACTTGGTGAAAGTCAGGAAGATTGGTAGGCATAATATAATATAGAATATATTGCACTGTATTTTGGACCAATTGTATGTCACATGTCACTGAAACAGCAACATCTACTAAATCTAATTGACAGAGAGCCTGTAACAAACAAAGCACATGGAGCAAACAGCACACATTCGATCAATGTGCATCATCATTAGATATGAGAAATGTTTTTATGAGGAGCTGGAGCTTGGGGAAACCAGCTGTAATCAATCTGACAAGCCATATGCTTTTGAACATCATATCCTCTGCTTACCTAATAGCATAATTATAGGTGCCCCAGACTCTGAGTCTTGCTTTTTGTCTCAGAAATAGGAGGTCTCTTCTTCTTTGTGCTCCTGTTATGTTGAATGACAGAAGTGCGATTACTGTCAACATTCACAGTGCAGAGTTGTCAATCTCCATCTCACACTGTGAATGTGCAAAAAAGAGGTGGCACACTGGGGAATATTAACCATCATCTAATTATTGATGAGACTGAGGCCCCTTCATACATAGCACAGTGGTGCAGGAATTGCTTTTCTGTGACTTCTTCTCATGCCACCATGGTAGGGTTTGCAAACACTGGAAACATGCGAATTATAGGGCTGTGCAAAAGATTTGTAGAAATCCTGATTCAAGAATGGAAGTGGGACCTGTTTGGACAGGTTCAAGGCCTGTCTGAGCCGACACAGGATATCTCCGAATCTTCCTAGACTGAAGTGGGGACCTTTGAAGGGGCACTTCAGAGATCTGGATATTTAAAAAAATGCTTCCGACCATCTGTTTGCAAAAAGTGCAATGCCAGGGGAGGGAGACAGAGAGCTCTTTTGTGACTGACAGGTCTGGCTTCTAATCAATGTGAATGATTTTACCCAGGCTCGCCAGTCACAGCACTTTGGAAAAGTGGTGCTGGATTGAGGTATCACCTTGTCCTTGTCTGGTCTGTGCTCTTTGTAAGTTTTGCTAGTGGTTCTTGCTTGGAAAATACTGTGCATTCAAGTCCTTCTGCCTCTGTGCTGCAAGTCCATGCATCAGTTCCTGTAAAATCAACTTAGAACTTCTGTCCCCCTTGGTGCCAACTGAACAGAACACAAGCCTGAAACTATATATATTTTTATTCAACATAACTTTGTAGCACTTGGCCCAATCCTTTTGAAATTTTGAGGGTTGCTTTCCCAGTGGCACGTAATAAAATTGTTACCCACAAAACCTCACAGGAAGAGATGCAAATCTCTTTTAATTCTCCCCTTCTCTAAATCAGCTTCTGCTGAGTACAAAACCTTGCAGATTTATTTGTCTGTAATCTGGCAGATTGCTTACACAGTTGGTACCTCTTTCATGTATGCCATTTTCACACAAATTTCAATAGGGGAGATTAAGCGAACCCTCATTTTTACCACACCACAGCTGTAAATGCTGCTTCTGCAGCCCCTGCTACTGGTTCTTTCTGAAATTTGTCAAGATTCATCCCCCCAGAAAGGGCAGTCTGCAAATTTCATCCAATTCTTCCCTAAATAATAATAATAAAATATTATAGATGGTTCCTTTTTGGGGGTGGGGTGTGTGAAATAAATTTTAAAGGTGTCCAGCATAAAACTCATGGTACCCATCTGTAATTTGAAAGACGTTGTTCATCCAAAAGGAGAAAAGTTACAGCCGTTTTTTGACTTCTCCATAACAGTGAATGGGAGGTGCAAAACTATTAGGGTGATATCTAACTTTGCAGCCGCACCTGAGGAGGGGGAAGTGGGGATCAGGTTCATGCATGTAACACTAAACTATGGTTTAGCGTTATACCTGAACCAGGTCATAATGTTCTTAGGGTTCTTAGGGTTCACTTTTCAGCAGTCATGGTTTTTAAAAAGAATGTCAGCATTCTGGTTATACAAGAGAAAGATGGTTAGAAAGGCAGGTTGCAACCTGTCAGAAGAATCCCCTACAAACAGAAACAAAAGCAAATAACTACTGACTTCCAGTCACAGCATGTCAAATTACCATATTTTCAGATTTGAGGTGTCACATCCACATTTGGATGGGAGACCACCAGGGACACTTCCTACGGTGCTGCAAAGAGAGCTATTGGAATGTGATTGAAAAGGCGCTGAAGATAGCTTGAGGCAGGACTCTGGCCTCTCAGTCAAGTAACACTAAAATCTATGTTAAACGACACTCTGTGGTGTGTGTGTGTAAAAAATACCAGAACACTTTTTAAAATATCACAGACACTTGCAAAATCCCAAAGAGTGGGATTAATAAATTAGTAAATAGTAAACTGTTGGATCTCATGGTGCTCAGGAGAGTCCAGTTTTCCCATTTGAATGAGCTTTATGGGTGCTACATCCCTCTCAAAATCCACTTTTTAAAAATATGAGCACCATGTAATTTCAGCATACCTCTAAAAGCCTATGTTGTGTTGTGTTGCGTTGCATTTTGTGTGTGTGTCTGTATCTATTACAAGACTGAATGGTTCGGCAGAGATCACTCTTAAAGTTCAGCCATGGGGAAATCCGGCCCTCTGCAATTAACACAACAGGTGATGTAAAATGCCTTCTGAGCCATATGCATGAAAAGGGCCATAGAAATTGAAGATCGTTATTGCTGTCATTAAAAACCAGGAAGCTTTTAAATTCACTTCCAGAACTATTGAGCTGACACAGACAATGAATTTATTCACTTCAACTCTGCACTGGCCTGAGCTTTATACTGTAATGTTCTCAAGTTTAAGCGCTGAACTGTATGGTTTAAGAACTTCCAATGGAAGGGGAAGCTGGGTTTCAAAGCCTGCATTTATTGATTTTTGTAGGTGGGCAAAAGGACAAAGGGCAGAATTACAATTCAACAAGAGGTTCAGTGGTACCACTTGTGGACTGAATTAGGATCAAGGCTTTTTGTCAAACTGCATGTGCTTACCAGTGCCAATGTCTGGGTTATCAATGACCGTTGTTTCTGAATGACTGTTGTTATTAATATAATTACCATCACCTGTATTTTTCTGCATTTCATTTCTTTTTGACCTCTCTGCTTACAATCCTGACCTCAACCAAGTGTATATATATATGTGTGTATGTATGTGTCAAGGTAACACTTCATGTATCTGAAGACATGGACCGCAGTCCATGAAACTGATGCCCTAATAAATGTATTAGTTCAAGACTAGTTCTTTTTGCTGCAACAGACTAACACATATACCATTCTGGAAATTTATATTTTGGGTGTCAAAAGATGAAGCATTAGGCAGGGAAATATTGTGCATGTTTCCCCAGAAATTTGTTGTTTCCTTAGTATTTGTGCCTACTTCCTAATTCAGGGATAGAGAATCTATGGCCCTCAATCTACATTTCCTAGGTTTCTTTGGGGGAAGGCATAGTTGTTAAGGAGGCATACTGATGCTTTAAATGCATGATGTGGATGTGACTCAACAGATTAGATCCAGCATCCAACAGATGGAGCTACATGCACAATTCTGTGATGTTTCCAGAAAGAAACAGAAAGACTGAATGGGCCTCTTTTGACTCATCAGCATACAGTCAAGGACTGCATAGGCCCTTGTTATTTGGAATGAATTTCATTTTCTACTGGGAAATATCTAGGTTTCACAATCTACATACCGGTATGTTGTCTCTGGTAGAACAGGAGATAGGGCAGGCAACATTTAGCCCTTATGGTTGCATAGTTTCTGATAGCAAGAGAAAATATTGTTGTGAGTTTGGATGGTGTGTGTGTATGCGTGCAGTTTGCCAGCATGATGTTCGAGTTCCTTCTAATAAACCCCTGGAACCACAGGAATCTCGCACTGCTCAGAGATTGGGGTGATATGGAATATCTATTTATCTAATGATGGTTAAACAAACACACCTCTTCAACACAATGCGAAAAACAATTTCACATATATACATTTTGCATTGTTATGTCAGGAGTTTATGCATGTAGGCTCTGGTCCAATCTATGCCCAGATTGTTTATTTGTTTACTTACATACTTATAATCCACATTTCTATCAAATATATCAAAGTGGCTTACAACATACAGCATACAATAAAATCAGTGTATACATATCCATAAAACATAATTAAGAACATGAATAAAACATCAGTAGATACTGATTGGTTAAAAAGGGAGGGGGAAAATCATATTGTGAAGAAAGGGAGTGAATCTGAGGTTTACTCCCAAATCTACCATATGTAAGACTCGCACACAGAAGTCATGTGTGAACCAACCTCAGCTGAAAAAGAAAGGCCTTTTACACATGATCCAAGCACTCTCTTCTTGTGTACACCACAAATATGACACTGAAGACAGGGTATGGATCTTGCCATTGTGGGTCTGGGCTTCTAATGCTTCTGCCTGGACAGTCTAGGCACAGCAAAATGTAAGGCTGGGAACTGTGAAAAACAGCAGATTCCCCTGCTCCCGCCCCATCATAAAGCACTTGAAAGATCAGGGAAAGTACATAATCCCCAAGAATCCTGCAATGTTTCCAGCAACAGAGTATAAGGGAGGCTGGCACAGCACACTAATAGAGATACTGGCTTAATATTCAGGTTATAAAGTTTATCATCACTCTAGAGGTCACCCTAGTTCAGTCCCTGGGGTGGTGATGGGAAGTATCATCACTGCTCTTGTGGCAATTATAAAAGTGTCTTACTAGCTCCACATTGCAGTGCTTAATATGAGTCAGCATGACTGGCACTGAAAATCCGCTCTTCACAAAAAGCCGTGGGATTCCCAGAGTTATTATTTTTCATATTTTCGCTTTCAGCTTATGTGAAGGTGAAGTTTTCAAAGAGCCACAGAGGTATTTGATCCTTCAAGGTGGAGGCACTTGTGTAGGCTTCCTATGCTTAAGGCATCAGGAGAGCTGGTCAAGTGTTGTGCTGTTTCACACAGCTAAGATTAGTGATATTATTATCACTATTAGAAAAGAAGAAAAAGAAAAAGAAAAGAGTTTCCAGAGGCATTTGTAAGTCAGAATTTAAAAGGGCAGGTACCAGATAGAAAACCTAAATGTATAAAACTTTTTACAGGTTTCCCTACAGGAAAAAAATCTACATCTAGGTCTAGCATCCTAGACCTATGGACTCCTTAGGGCGTGAGTGGGGCTGTCCAAGGGCCACATTTCCTTCTGTGCGACCTTCTGGAGGCCATATGCCAGTGCTGTGTGGAACAACATGTTATCTTTCTACAGTAAAAGGTAAGGTAAAAAGGTAAAGGACCCCATGACTGTTAAGTCCAGTCAAAGGTGACTATGGGGCTGCGGCACTCATCTTGCTTTCAGGCTGAGGGAGCCAGCGTTTGTCTGCAGACAGCTTTCCGGGTCATGTGGCCCGCATGTCTAAACCACTTCTGGTGCAATGGAACACCGTGATGGAAGCCAGAGTGCACGGAAATGCCATTTACCTTCCCACCATAGCGGTACCTATTTATCTACTTGTGCTGGCGTGCTTTTGAACTGCTAGGTTGGCAGGAGCTGGGACAGAGCAACGGAAGCTCATTCAGTTGCGGGGATTCAAACTGCTGACCTTCTGATCGGCAAGCCCAAGAGGCTCAGTGGTTTAGACCACAGCGCCACCCGTGTCCCAACTTTCTACAGTAGACTAGTTTCTACATACACTCGCACCATCAGAGTTCAAGGACAATTTTTGCCAGGCAAAAGTATTTGGGGTGCAAAGCAGGGTCAGTGAGGGGTGTGGCCTGGGGAGAGTTCCAAGGGCCACATTTCCCCCAGTGCCCACCCAAGCTTGAGATTCTCCACACTTGCCCTGTGGACCTAAGAGCAAACATGAAAGGAAAGGGCAGCTGTGAAAGGTATTTTTCCATTTTTATTTCATTTCACTTTTGATTTGTATTCTGCCCTTCTATATTACTATATACAAGGTGGTTTACAGCAACAAAATATACAACAGAGAGCAACGTCCTGATAATAATCTGATTCAATACAAAAGGCATTGCGACATAAGTTTAAAATGGAATGTCTTATATCAAATAAAGTAATACTCAATAATCTATTAGAATATAATAGTACACGATAAAATTAACTCTCAAATAATAATATGAACAGAAATTCACTCTTAACCATTACAATACATAATTACTAAACTATGATCTGTAAAAACAACTGCAAGTCACATACCACAATACACACAAACCAATGCAAAAGGATCACATTGAGAAATAAACACAAAGCTAATTGGAGCCTGTCTTATAGTGGGGTAGGAGAGCTGTAAAAAAATTCGTATCTGGCAACCAATGTGCCCCTTTGGTTTCACCCTTTGGTTTCAGATAGTACATGGGTGGACAACTCTAAAAAGCCCAGGGCGCAAATTTTCATGGCCCTCTAGTGGCTATGGTGGCTTATTTAACCAGAAGTAATATAATTTGCATTAACTCTGGAAGTGTATACTCGATTCTGACCAAACTAAGCCTCATGATGCATATTTTTCTCTAGGAGGCTTAGTGGTAAGAGATGGCCAAAACAGGGACATTTGCTTTGTGAAAGCTGATTGTGGTGGCTTCTGTGTGGCAAACATACCATGGAGACTAACCCTAAGTGTTGAGGCAAATCAACTTTGCACATGCTTAGGAGCACTCGTTTCCTTTGGGAATGTCACTCCCAAGCTGTGAGGTTTAAAAGATGTTCTAGGACTAAGTTGGGTGAGTCCTGGCTCAGCTGAAAGCCTGATGTGTTGACTACCAACACAGGATTAAACATAGCAGCATTTCTCAAAGCCATTAAATTTGCAGAGATGAGGCATGGCAGGGACGTGATAGAGGGCAGCTCACTTTTGTGCCTTCCTAAAGAGATATCTCCTTTGTGCCTGATACATAGAGATAACTAGTAATTGGATTGCCACTGAGAGCTGGCAAAGGAAGTTAAGACTTCAGCTAGGTCAAACCAATTTGTGAGTCATTACACCCACACTACTTTCAGGATGGTGTGCCAATTTATTTAAACTAAAACTGTATCCTTTGGTAGCCCTGAAAGAGAGGCATGCATGACAAAATATCTAAAATCTGTTGTTATTATTTGGGCTGTGTCATACATTAAGAGTACAGTCCTATATACATGTCTACTCAAAAGTAAGCCCCACTGATTTCAGGGAGTACTGGATGAGTTGAGTGAGCACTGGATTGCAGTCTAAATGGGGGTTAAATCTGAGTGTGCCCTCATGTGTGTACACCAAACAGGGAGCATCATCTAAAGACACCTTCCTAGCAACTGCACTTGTATAATATGCATGTTTGCAAATACAGTGGTACCTCGGGTTACATACGCTTCAGGTTACATATGCTTCAGGTTACAGACTCCGCTAACCCAGAAATAGTACCTCGGGTTAAGAACTTTGCTTCAGGATGAGAACAGAAATTGCGTGGCAGCAGCAGCGGCGCGGCAGCAACAGGAGGCCCCTTTAGCTAAAGTGGTGCTTCAGGTTAAGAACAGTTTCAGGTTAAGAACGGACCTCCAGAACAAATTAAGTACGTAACCAGAGGTACCACTGTACTGCAAATCTGTTGTATTCACACTTAAAACATTTTAGGGGTACACCTAAACAGGTAATGTATGAAATGGCTCCATCCTATGTATGGTTTCCTGGAAGTAGGTCCCACTAAACACTGGGATGGTAAAAGAGTCTTATGTGGTATAGTGGTTAAAGTGTTTAGACTTGCACATGGGAGACCAAAGTTCAAATGCCCACTCACACTGGGTGATCCTTGACCAGTTACTGCCTCTCAGCTTGACCTACAAGCTTGACTTACAAGCTTGACCTCAGCTTGTAGATACAGTAGGGAAGAGAAATACCTTGAATGGCACCTTGAGCTCCTTGGAGGAAAGCTGGGATATGAACATGCATAGGAATTTAGAAACTCTGGCATCTGAAATGGTTTTCTATATATATATATTTAAAAAACCTTTATAATATTTTCAAATGTCTGAATTATTTGCTGCAGTTTCCGTAAGGGTTTGACAAAACAGAAACTCCTTAACATATATGTATTGCCAAGATGAACTTGTTTCTTAAGCATTCACCCTCGCAGCCCATAATATCTTATGCTGCTGAACCAATTTATTTTATAGGTATCCATCAAAACATTTGCCTGCAAGAAATCCAGTGATGACTATTGCTTTTGTGGTTCATTTCACAAAGTAATAGAATGCTGTACAAAACAAAAAACTCCCTTTGGTTTAGTCAAACATGTTCCACTTTTCAGCAGTCATTGCAATTCTTTTTTGGCAATTCTTTTTTCTCTTTTTGTGTGGGATTCTGCAATCATGAAAAGCATTAATACACAAATGGTGGGCTGTGACTTATGGGTGGGCTGGAGAAGGGTTTGCTCTGTCACACTAAGCATTTGGATGGGGAGGCGAGGGAGAAACATTTCAGTTGCCAGCATTTGTTGTAACAGGTAGATTGGTAACTATAGTAATGGGTCTACTTATGGAGTAATAAGGATAAAAGGTGAAATTCTAGGAGCTATTTAAATAGGCAAACGTAACACCAAACATGTTTATCATGTCCCTTGGGGGCAGGTTCACAAGACTGCAGCGCCATATAAATATGATGTGGAAGAGTTAATACCTGATTATAATATAAATATAAAAGGTTTTTATAGGAGTTGAGTTGTGGGATCATACAAGCAACCCCTAAGAAAGACAAATACATGGGGGTACAGCGTGAACAAAGTAAATAGAGAGGGTGAGTTTGTCCCATATGTTAGATATCTGAAAGAGAAACTGCAGCTGATTTCAATATAACACTCCAATCCTGAATATATTTTCTTGGAAGCCTATTGATTTTTATGAAGGTAACTTCCAAGTCAGCATACCACCCTTTAATTCCCCCCTCTCCCAGTTTATGATTTAGGTATAATTTCTAGGTGATGTCTAAACTGTCCCCCTGCCTGCGTGGAGTAGTAGAAAATCTATTAATTTGCCCTGCAGAATTGGATGGATTGGAGACATACCTACTTGCCTGCTGGGACACTTGCCTCCTTCACCTATTTGGTGCCATTATTATACATGTAAAGCACCTATACCACTTTAACAGTCATGGCTCCCCACCAAGAATTCTGGGAACTATGTAGTTTGTTAAAGGGGTTGGGAGTTGTTAGGAGACCCCTCACAGTGTTAAAATTCTACAGCACCCAAAATATTTTGGGGGAAGCCATGACTTTGTTGTTGTTTGTTGTTTAGTCATTTAGTCGTGTCCGACTCTTCGTGACCCCATGGACCACAGCATGCCAGGCACTCCTGTCTTCCACTGCCTCCCTCAGTTTGGCCAGACTCATGTTTGTAGCTTCGAGAACACCGTCCAACCACCTCATACTCCGTCGTCCCCTTCTCCTTGTGCCCTCCATCTTTCCCAACATCAGGGTCGTTTCCAGGGAGTCTTCTCTTCTCATGAGGTGGCCAAAGTATTGGAGTCTCGGCTTCAGGATCTCTCCTTCCAGTGAGCACTCAGGGCTGATTTCCTTCAGAATGGATACGTTTGATCTTCTGGCAGTCCATGGGACTCTCAAGAGTCTCCTCCAGCACCATAATTCAAAAGCATCAATTCTTTGGCGATCAGCCTTCTTGATGGTCCAGCTCTCACTTCCATACATCACTACTGGGAAAACCATAGCTTTAAATATACGGACCTTTGTTGGCAAGGTGATGTCTCTGCTTTTTAAGATACTGTCTAGGTTTGCCATTGCCTTTCTTCCAAGAAGCAGGCGTCTCTTAATTTCGTGACTGCTGTCACCATCTGCAGTGATCATGGAGCCTAAGAAAGTAAAATCTCTCACTGCCTCCATTTCTTCCCCTTCTATTTGCCAGGAGGTGATGGGACCAGTGGCCATGATCTTCGTTTTTTTGATGTTGAGCTTCAGACCATATTTTGCGCTCTCCTCTTTCACCCTCATTAAAAGGTTCTTTAATTCCTCCTCACTTTCTGCCATCAAGGTTGTGTCATCTGCATATCTGAGGTTGTTGATATTTCTTCCGGCAATCTTAATTCCAGTTTGGGATTCATCCAGCCCAGCCTTTCGCATGATGAATTCTGCATATAAGTTAAATAAGCAGGGAGACAATATGCAGCCTTGCCATACTCCTTTCCCAATTTTGAACCAATCAGTTGTTCCATATCCAGTTCTAACTGTAGCTTCTTGTCCCACATAGAGATTTCTCAGGAGACAGATGAGGTGATCAGGCACTCCCATTTCTTTAAGAACTTGCCATAGTTTGCTGTGGTTGACACAGTCAAAGGCTTTTGCATAGTCAATGAAGCAGAAGTAGATGTCTTTCTGGAACTCTCTAGCTTTCTCCATAATCCAGCGCATGTTTGCAATTTGGTCTCTGGTTCCTCTACCCCTTTGAAATCCAGCTTGCACTTCTGGGAGTTCTCGGTCCACATACTGCTTAAGCCTGCCTTGTAGAATTTTAAGCATAACCTTGCTAGCGTGTGAAATGAGTGCAATTGTGCGGTAGTTGGAGCATTCTTTGGCGCTGCCCTTCTTTGGGATTGGGATGTAGACTGATCTTCTCCAATCCTCTGGCCACTGCTGAGTTTCCCAAACTTGCTGGCATATTGAGTGTAGCACCTTAACAGCATCATCGTTTAAAATTTTAAATAGTTCAGCTGGAATATCATCACTTCCACTGGCCTTGTTATTAGCAGTGCTTTCTAAGGCCCATTTGACTTCACTCTCCGGGATGTCTGGCTCAAGGTCAGCAACCACACTACCTGGGGTGTACAAGTCATCCATATCTTTCTGGTATAATTCCTCTGTGTATTCTTGCCACCTCTTCTTGATGTCTTCTGCTTCTGTTAGGTCCTTTCCACTTTTGTCTTTTATTATGGTATGACTACTAAAGTGGAATAAGATTGCATTAAACATATGGACTTAAGGATATTTTTTATCATTTTCTAAGCAATGGAGGAAAGCCATATTAGAGGTGCCTTACCAACCGAAACCCAGAAGAGACTGCAGCCTCTCCCTGCTCCCTGCTCCATTCAATACCATATCATTTTCTCATGCAATAATAATCCAGGAATTCTAATCGTATTCAAAATATACAAGAAGGGGTGAAACAAAGTTTGCACATTCAGTATCTTTTGCATCTCCCTTTGCATTTACCAAGGAAGACCACTGTTGATCAGTGTATACATGTAGACTGGGACGCAGGTGGCACTGTGGTCTAAACCACGGGGCGTCTTCGGCTTGCCGATCAGAAGGTTGATGGTTCAAATCCCCGTGACGGGGTGAGCTCCCATTCCTCCTGCCAACCTAGCAGTTTAAAAGCATGCCAGTGCAAGTAGATAAATAGGTACCTCTGCGGCAGGAAGGTAAACAGTGTTTCTGTGTGCTCTGTTTTCCGTTATGGTGTCCCGTTGTGCCAGAAGCGGTTTTGTCATGCTGACCACATGACCCAGAAAGCTGTCTGTGGACAAACACCGGCTCCCTCAGCCTGAAAGCGAGATGAGCACCACAACCCCATAGTCACCTTTGACTGGACTTAACTATCCAGGGGTCCTTTACCTTTACCTTACATTACATGTAGATTAAAGGTTTGCCCATGCTTCACAGCCAAGGGCAAAGGACAGAACAGACTGTATGCTTACGGTTGTCTATTTCATCCAACAAATAGGTAGAGATCTACACACTTCCTACCACGATCACAGCAATCTCACCAAGTCAGTGTAGGTCTTTATGACTGAGAATGAAAAACAACTTGATCTTAAGCATTGTGTTTGAAAGCTGTACTTAGTGCTGTCTCACACTGCCAACCCTGTGTGGGGAACAATAAAGGAACCCGCTGAAGAGAGGTGAAGATATTGATTGCATGGGCAAAATGAGTATTTGATAGCTTTGTGGACAGTACAAAGAGAAAGAAAGGGAGAAAGGGTTGTATGCATCAATCAAGAACAGGTGTGTGAATATAGCCCATAGCAGGAGTATCAAACTGCTGGCTGGCTTGATATATTTATCTGCCCCCCCCCCCCGCAGTCAGACTGCACAGAATACAAGCTTTATTTTAAAGAAAAAAAACCTCAGTCCAAACAAGAGAGACCACCACTAGCCTTTATGGCTGGGCTGATGATCACCCCTCTTTGAATTGTTGCCTTGTACAGCCTAACACAAAAACCTGCAGCGCTAAATTCATCTTCCGCACATCCTGTGGTCTATAAAAACTTCCTTGCTTGGTTTTTGCTTTTCTGCTTCTTAGTTGTTTAACATCCTTTCCCCCATATCCTGCCACAGTGTTTCCCTCCTTCTCCCAACACTTTTTATCTTCATAGCTTTTACTTAGGCTCAATCTACATTGCAATGGAGTTTTCTAGGTGTGTATTTCAGTTGCCCTTGGCAATGATTCCATTAAAATACTTATACCTTTTTGTCTTTAAAAAAAGTTTGTTCTCAAGAGGCCTGTGTCCATCAAAAGTGCTTCTGTGCATGACCAGAGCAAGGTTGCTGATTTCTCTTCTAGCAGCAACACCTCAGTATCTCTTGCAATGCTATTCCAGAGAGTCCCCTGACTTTCAAAATCACTTTTTTTTGTGGGATGGGGTGGGAAAATCACCCATGCATATGCAATGCATTCTGTGGTTCTTTGGATCTTGGTCATCAGTCAGAGTTAAATCTCACTTTTCCTCTGAAGAATTCAATAATCACTTTGCAAAACGGTTCCTAGTCTACATTCCGTTCAGGCATCCCCCTCCCTTGAGATTATACTTCCTACGCCTTTTGTCTGTGCACCTGTGTAACATCTGAATGGCACAAAACTGTTGTGATTGTGAAGCTCAGAATGAGAATGGATGCACGAGATATAGGGCATAATATTCAACTTGAGACTTGGCAAAAAACTATGGAAGGAAAATCTAAAATTCACAGCATGCTGTTCACTGAAGCACATACATACATACATGCACATACATACATACATACAGCATTTTATTTGCATGCTGCCTTTCCACAGTTAAAACTATGTTTAAGGCAGCTTGCAACATGTCCAAATCACATATTTACGAGCATAACAAAAGTAGTCATAAACAATAAATAAAACATCAAAAAGTATGCAACCAAATCGAACAATTTCCACAGCAATCATAATATATAATTTTTAAAAATAATATTAAGCACAGCAACAACCCCCAACCTGCAACAACCCCCTAAACAATACCCCAGCCCAAGAGACTGTTCAGCAGCCTCAGCTTTTGTAGCTGGAGACAGTGAGGATGGGGAAAATGTACAAGAGGGATAAGGAACGTGGGTGGCGCTGTGGCCTAGGGCTTGCCGATCAGAAGGTTGGCAGTTTGAATCCCCACGACGAGGTGAGCTCCTGTTGCTCGGTCCCTGCTCCTGCCAACCTAGCAGTTCGAAAGCACATCAAGTGCAAGTAGATAAATAAGTACTGCTCTGGCGGGAAGGTAAATGGCGTTTCTGTGAGCTTCTCTGGTTCACCAGAAGCGGCTTAGTCATGCTGGCCACATGACCTGGAAGGTGTCTGCAGACAAACGCCGGCTCCCTCGGCTTATAGAGTGAGATGAGCGCCGCAACCCCAGAGTCGTCCATGACTGGACCTAATGGTCAGGGATACCTTTACCTTTACTTTTACAAGAGGGATAGATTCCTTTCAAATTAGGCCACACTCTATTTGTGTCTCATTCCCCAGCTTCATAACCACACAAACGCCAGGTGCCTTCTGACTGTTACTATTTTGTGGGAGCCATTTAAGAGCACGTTGGAAATTTGGGTATATGCAACTGTGAATTAAAGCGCTCTGTAGCCCTGGCACAATAAATTCATTTTCTAAGAAAAGAAACTGATGTTTTGCTGTTGGGAAAGTGACAGGAAATGCACTGAAAAGTGTAGAATGAAGGAGTGGTGAATGACAAGTTTTATAAATACCCACAAGCAAACAAGAATGAATTGTTTGTGTAACTGCCCTGCAAACCAATCGGAACTCGTGCTTAATAAATACTTGGTAGAGTCTAACCTCCACATAAGCTTGGTGCAAGCAAATCAGGATGAATGTTCAGTAAATAGGTCATCTGGAGAAGCCCTGTTTGCTAACGGGCCTTGAAATAATTACAGTCATTTATCATGGAAAGATCAGAGTCACAATATGGTCCACCTCCATCGTCTAATCTTGGCTGGGCCACAAAATAGCTGTTTCGGGGAGCTGGAAGAGGCAGCAGGCAAGCCCTGCAGGGCATGTCTGCACCTGGATCAATATCTGCCACCAAAGCCTAAGAGAGGCTCTGCTGGGCTTGAGGCTTCAGTTGTCAGAATAAGGAAGCTGTCTTTGCCAGTGCCTGCTGCCCCCTGCTCCAGAAACAGCTCAGGCCCGAGGTGACATTTTATACTACCTGAGCCATAACTCTTTGTAGCATTGTGGGACAGTTTCACATCCACTGAAAAACAAGCGGGTTTGTTTTAGGTTCATCTGAAAAGATGTGGGCTAGGATCCCACTCCAAAATTGATTTAGGCAGCTGCAAGGGAGGGTTGTGTGTGTTGAATTTTATCAGTGAAAACATTGACTATAGGTCTCGTGTGTGTCTAACTGGTCCAGGGAGTTTTGAGATTTAAACTTAGAGCAGACTGTACTAGTCAATTTCTCCTCCGCTGGAAAGGATCTCTTGCAAGTCCCCTGAAATGAGCTGTCGCTTCCACCCTTTCTTCTCCTTCCTTCATGTTGGTGTCATGGGAGTTCTGTATATACATAAAAGAACACCCACAAGTGAAGCAACATTTGAGCAGAACTGCCTGAGTGATTTCAAAAAGGCTTTTGATTTTTTTGATTTTTTTAGACCACGAATTAATTTTGATCTTGGTTACTTAGATAAAATGCTGTGTTCCTAGTCTCCACTGCCCCTTCATGGTTTACTTTTATTACCCAGCAATGTATAGATCAAAGAGAAACTGATGAAAACTGATAGTTGAAACAACCAGTCCTTCTTATTAACAACAGAATGTGGGTATTTCGCAGACATGCTCTAAATCAGTATGTTTTATTGTGTAAGAAACTTGTGTTTTGGAGGTGATTGATTACCTCTCACATCTTGTGATCTTTTTGGATGAAACAACACAACTGTATGATCAATGGCAGGTGGAATCCATCAAATGATTCTGCTTGTGATAATAGTAGGTGCACAGTCGCTCTCTGAAATTTTGAATCCCTAAGATGTAAACCTGGTTTTGGGGAACCCATGTCCCCCCAGAAGTTGTTAGACTCCACTTCATATCAGTCCCAGCCAGCGTGGCAAACTGTCAGAGATTAAAAAGGCTTGTTGTCCAACAACAACTGCAGGACCAAGGTTTCCCCAGCAATCCAGCACCTACAGTCTCAGTGACAGAGGCTCCAAACTGGGTTTTTTTTACTTTGAGCCTGATGCTAGTGAACAGGGGCCCACTGACCCCAAAGCTGGTAGGCAAGGAGCCCACTGAATCAGCCCCCCACAGCAGCCCCCTTCACAGACCATAGAACCAGAACTGGGACCCTCACAGGGACCTTCCTCTGGGCCCGAGGAACAAAGTGCCTCTCGGACTACTTCGCCAGTCTAATCACGAAGAAGGCCATGCGGCACAGAAATGTCTATTGCCATTTCTCCAAAGAGGGCAGAGCATGGGAGAGATGGACATAAGAAGTCTGCTGGATCAGGCCAATGGCCCACCTAGTCATAGAATCATAGAATTGTAGAGTTAGAAGGGACCCAGAGGGTAATCTCAGTGCAGGAATCTCAACTACAGTGGTACCTCGGGTTACAGGCGCTTCAGGTTACAGACTCCGCTAACCCAGAATCTGGTTCTCACATTTATTTTCCCTCTGCCCTTCCCCTTTTCCTTCGAAAATGATTCAACTTTGCTAAAGAATCTAGCCAATGAAAACAATTAAACAGAACTAGGGGAATGAAATTAAGAAGCAAGGTTTACCTCCCAAGGTTCTGTTTTCCTGTCCTTGAAATGTAATTAATTCTGAAATTGTTTTGTGAGTAGTCCCACTGAGGCTAATGAGAGAGAGAAAAGTGTGAGTAAATACAATTTAGGATTGCTCATTCAAGTTCATTGATAGAGACCTGAAATCTCTGTGGCAGATGAAATTACTTAAATAGCATTAAATAATTAAAGGCGGTTAGGGGGAAAGCGTGATGGACTGAACCTGTTATTCATCACCATCTAGATAGCTAGGAGACATAAGAAATAAGCAGCAGGAGATTCTGGTAAGGTGTCTGTTTATGGCAGAGGGATTAATATAATGAAAATGAGGATTCAGCTCAAACAGGCACAAGGCCTTTCTCTGAAGGGCAGACACTCCTCACCCAGAATGCAGATGCATCTTGGAATGAACTGTGGCAATTTACCTTTGTAATCAGCTCTTTTGGAAACAATAAATGAGGATGCAATTATTTATTTGTTTTATTTGAAAGGTTTTGACCTCTTCAGCTAAAAGTGGGGGGGGAGGGGGAGGAGAGAAAGCTTTCAGAGCACCTTCCAATAATAATAAAGGCTGACATTGTACACGTCATGACACGAAAGGAAAGGGGATTTAGAGGCAGGCAGAAAAAAAGAAAACTCACACTGTAGTACTCAAATTACATTTTCTGTCCATATGAACAATTTTAAGGTGTTTCATAGGCAAGATTTGTATTGACAAATGTGAACAAGCTGATCACGGATACAAGTAGCAGTAGTTCCTCCTAATTTCTGAACCTATAAAAAGCTGTCGCATGGCAAATCACGGCAGTTGTTGCCATCATAATGTGATTCACACATTAGATTTGCGAGTGTCTGATCAAAGCTGGAACTGGGCAGAATACATGCTTTTTGCCTTACTTCTTATAAAACAAGAAAACCTGTTTGATCCTATGAATATTTCAGCACACTGATTTTAATTATAGAAGTTTAGTTGTGCGTAAGGGGACATATTTTTGTAGTGAGCAGGAGCTCACTCACTGAAGACCCTCCTAGCTTATAGTTGCCCAAATCCTAATAACCTTGCTATTAGTTCTGCATGTCCAAAGGGCTTCCTGTATTCTTTGAATATCCCACCTTGTTGCTACATGACACACAGATTTTAAAACTGAAGACAGTGTCTGAACAGTAATGACAAATATCCTGCTGAGTTCACACACTGAAGGTCCTGGACACAGCCCAAGTAGCACAGCCAGATCTGCTTCGTATAATGTTCTGTTTCTCCTTTAAAAAAAAGTTTCCCCAGTCTAGGGGAAACCTGGGCAAAAATAATGTAAGTTAGCAGCAGTTATAACCTAATGTAATGGTTTTCAAACACAAATGCAAGATGGGGGTAAAGCAATAGACAGAGAATGTAAGTGGATGCCATGGAATGGGCATGTCGAGATAGTGCGCCTAAAAGTATAATAAGTCTGACAAACATCTTTTCTGTCTAACTGTGATGTTCTAAAAGGTTTCTATTTTGAGTTCTTTTCAAAAGATCATATAGCAGTGATTCTTTTCAAGGACATTGCTCTTTTGAAAGAACAGGCTACAGTAAATGAAGTGTGTATTTATTTATTTTGTTCAATCCTATAATCTTTGATCTCCACCTTCATAACACCCATCCCAACACCTCACTTTTTTCTATCCTTGACTTTGTCCTATCTCAATAGTGATACTCCATACTATTGCTCTGGTTTCTTTCCCCCTGATTTTCACCCGCCCCCACCACCTGAGACCATTAAGCTAAATGAATTGGGGTGGGGGAAGCGATGAGAGTACTCTGTAAGAATTTCCTTTGCTCATAACTCTGTGGGAAGCTGCTGTTTTGCTTTTTTGTACATACAGCACATGGACCAGACAAGCTTAAAAGCAGCAATGTCCCTTTTCTTGGTTTTAAGCCTTTGCATTTCATTATAGGCTCCCTGGCATAATTCATCAAATTCACTGATAATTATTGACCTTTTGTTTCACTAGATTCCTTGTTAGTATTTACCATGCATTAGTTTTTCTTATGCCATTCTCTCAAAATATTTAGGTATCAAGTTCACAAAAGATAATGAAAGTGTATTGACCACAGTGTGGCTGTATTCCTCAGCTTTTATTAACAGCTTCTCCTTTTTTTTAAAAAAAATTTGCTTGCACCAACTTAAGTAAGGTCATCATTGTAGACTATGAACTCATGTGGTTCATTTCAATATCATGCCACCATAATTCCAACTTGGCAACAAACATAGTTGGGTCAAAGCGCTCTGGTTTTGGAAGTAGTTTTGAGGACCCAACCTATTAATCTATTTTAGGATAATGGTTGCGGCAGTCAGTCCATGGAAAAAGGAAGAAAAGTGGAGAGGTTCTCTTGGTGCTCTGCGTTGCGTGCAGCCCTGTGGGGCCCCACTAGTGTGGTATTTCTGTGCCCATTGTCTTTTCTGAAGGTCGCCTCAAATCCAAGATGGCCACCTTATTGGCAGTTGTATAAAACATTCAAAGCCAGAAGTTTGGAAAGAGTAAGCGGTAAGCACATACAAGACCACCACCTGGAAGCTGATTTATATCTTCCACTCTGTTGGTTGTCTCCTCTGAGCAAGCCACAGATCTGGGGTGACCACAACTTGAATGAAACAGTTTTCCCCAAAGCCATATACAGTGGTACCTCGGGTTACAGACGCTTCAGGTTACAGACACTTCAAGTTACAGACTCCGCTAACTGAGAAATAGTACCTTGGGTTAAGAACTTTGCTTCAGGATGAGAACAGAAATTGTGCTCTGGTGGCACGGCAGCAGCGGGAGGTCCCATTAGCTAAAGTGGTGCCTCAGGTTAAGAACAGTTTCAGGTTAAGAATGGACCTCCAGAACGAATTAAGTTCTTAACCCCAGGTACCACTGTACAGTCAAACCTTGGTTGTCAAATGTAATCTGTTCCGGAAGACTATTCAACATCTGAAACGTTTGACAACCGAGGCACGGCTTTTGATTGGTTGCAAGAGCTTCTTGCACTCAAGTGGAAGCTGCGTCAGACATTTGGGTTCCAAAAAACATTCAAAAACCGGTGTATTTACTTCTGGATTTTTGCTGTTCAGGAACCAAGATTAGACTGTATTGTACTCCATATGGACAAATTTAAAGTTAGTGTTATTGTACGTTGGCTGCTTTTTAATGAACCCCATGGTCACTGGACTTAAAGAAGAGATTTTTAAAAAAGATTTGCAATGTGGGTTATTAAGCATTGCACACAGTGGCCAAGAAAGTTCCAGGTAGTTCAAGTCCTAGGCATCTTTAATTGAACAAAGTAGCCTTAAGGAAGATAATTTCTTGAAAGACCATGAGGAGCCACCTGCTGGAGTAGATGGTAGAGGTCTAAGTGGGCCATGGGTTTGCCTCAGCAGAAGACATCTCACAATTAATTCTCTAAAAATGTGTGGAGGGAGGAACTGAGCTGACAGTCACGATGATTTACAAATGGCGATGCCACCTTAGTTTCTGTACAGATGTTCTTTTTTTCAGATCAGAACTAAAATTACCTTAATGTGCCATTAATTTCCCTTGGTGGGTTATAAAACAAATTTGACACACATACAGATACCACACAGTGAAAGTTGTTTTCAGTTAGTATGCAGATTTATATCTTAGTAGATTCAAGGTCACATGGAAAAGCAACAGCACAGCATCCCTGGTAAGTACTATTTTCAGCGGCCATGACTGAAACCAAGTAATTATTAGGCTGTGTTCCGATATTGCTCTGTAGTTGGCTGTAAGATATTTCCCCTGTTCTTCCTCCCCAATTTCCTTGTGTTTATTTGGTATTTATTTCACAAAGGAACTCTTTCTACAGACATTTGGTATCATTTGTAATTGTGGGGGCTGTATAAAACACTGTAATTTGCTTTTGCTAGGGAATGTCAGTTTCGTGATAAAAGAGTGTGGATTAAAGTAGCAGCAAAAACAACAATGACCAGAAGCCAGATAAATAAGCTGCCACAAGGTTAGATTATTGGGAAAATTAAGCATCAGTTTAAAACTTGTGCTGTTTTCATGTTGCTACCTCCCAATATGACCAATGGGACTCCTTTTGGTCCCATTGATACACAAATGGTTTGAAGGTTAAGGAAGCAGCTGATACTGGATGTAGAAAAACCTCAATGTAGCAAATTTCTGTTGGAATGATGTATGTTGACTATTGCTTCCTATTTGGTGGGATTTACAACTTGTCCAGTCCTCTTTTAGAGCATTCTAAGTTGGTGGCCATCTCTCCTGTGGGAGAAAATTGCATGATTTAGCTCTGCACTGTGTGAAGAAATACTTTTATTTTTGTCTGTCCCAAATCATCTTACATTCAGATTCATCGGATCCCCCTGTGTTCTAATATTACGAGAGGTGCTTTCTCTCATAAAGCTTTCCCCCAAAGATTGTAAACCTTTTGTCACAGAGGGGTTGTCCCAGACCCTTCATCATTTTGGTTGCCCTTTCCAGCTCTACAGTATCATTTTTGATGTGAGCTAAACAGAACTGTACATCGTATTCCAAGTGCGGTTGCACCAAAAAAAATGCATTATGATAGTGCCAGCTTTTTTCTCAGTCCCTTTCCTAATGGTTCCTAGCATGGATTTGCCCCTTTTCACAGCTGCCTAAGGAAATGTCAAGAGGAAACTGTCAACTCACCTTCCTAGTTGCACTGTGTCCTCAACCAGGTACCCCCAAATGGTTGCTATTTATAGGTTTAAAAACATGCAACACCCATTCATGCCATCTGTAGTTTGACCCAAGTTGTGGGGCAACACATAGCTAACCCCACCCACCCCACTCACTCCTGCTTCCAGCTGTTAATGTCTTGCACCCTTAGAAGCTGCTTATTATAACGGATCAATTCAATGGGATTTGAGCAGTCTGCATGCAGCACTTCAGCCGTTGTGTCACTGCCAGTGTTTTCAAAACCATTCTAATGCAGAGCTGATAAAACGATAGGATTATAACATAATACTCCATACATTTTCCTCCCTGGCACCCAGAGGTCACATCACGATGTAAACAATCAATAGTTATCCTGTCTAAACTCTGGATTTTTGAACAATTTTTCATGAGCTGTGAAGGTTAAACGAGATACTTACCAAGATCTGCTGAGAATTGTCCATGCTTTACATATTTTATAGAATGCTTAGTGACATGCTTATTATTGCTATCATTAATGGCTTGCAATTAATCATAAGGATTTGGTTGAGGTCCTGCACATAGAACTCGCCTAATTTATTCATCTCATTTGTTGGGGGTTATTCCGGAGAATATGCTCTGTAAATGATATTATGGTATGCTTCAATTCATGTCACACCGCTGCACAAATGACAAACATGTGCTCAATTACCTGAGGGGTGGTGGTGCTGTAATAAGTCACCGCTGTTTGTAGTTAATAACCCAGCCATAAAAGACACTGGCAGATAAGTCACACTTGATTTTATTGAAAAGGAGTGGGATATAGGCAGAGTCTTATTTCCCCCTTGTCTAGGACCAAACTGGTTTTGCAGGATCCAAAGCTCTGGAGAGCTCCATCACAGAACATCTTACATGAAGAGGCTTTGCACTCTTATTCTAACGTTCCATTTTGACTCTGGCATGTGCAACACAACACATCTCCTGGTTTGTATGGGAAAGGAAGGCTTTTTATGCACAAAGAACATTTCATATGCATTCTGAGCCCTGGGTTGTATGTGTGCTTTGGATCTGCTAAAGCAAAGGCTACTATTTTTAAAATGGGATCCAAACTTACATATTAAGGGGAAATATGTCTACTGCCCACCTGCATGTGTTCCCACATTTCCCTAGTAATCTCTGAAACCCTTAATAGCCTTGGACCATGCCACCTGAAATTCCACCTTGTCTCATGTGGGAAATGTACCTGAAAATTAAGCTCCACTTTGGAAGCCCTGCTCCAGGAGCCCCTGCAGAATAAATTATATGTGAATTTAATGGGACCTATTCCCTATCTCATAATTATGAGGACTTTATCTGTAATAGGGAAAAAATAAAACTTTAATGGCTCATAGGTTAAATATTAGGATTTCAATTGCTTATTTGCAAACCAATGACCTTGGAAGGAGGAGCAATTTGGAGCAGTTTCTGGTGATGTGACACTTATTGTGTAAATTATCATTGCTTTGATTGGGAAAATACTGGAATCATAAATAATCAGACAGGCTTGCGGCTGATTAGAAGAGGAAATGCTTGAGAATGATTGGTGTTGACAACAGATGCCCTTCATTTTAGCATTCCTAGAGACAAAAAGAACAAGGGGGTGATTTGGATTAGTATTAGATAAATGCACGACATGCTTTTCCTGAATTGTATTCATATTCCGCTGCTGTGCTGCAAATATATTGGTGCTTCTACAATTAGTTTACAGTCAGCTACAGATAAAAAATTCCAGATAACTCCCCCATTAATTGAAGCTCTAGGGTTTCCATTATTCTTGAATTGGATTGATACAGGGGTTATATAGCATATTGTCCGGGGAAAGGGGCATGACCCTTTCACGAGTGAAACAGTTATTGCTGTGTCAAATATTGCTATTTATGTTGTGACAGATCCTTTTTCATTCTTGACTTTCTAAGGCCTAGTTCTCACAGATGTTGTAAACCTGGGCTGCAGCACATCAGAGTGCAGGTGGGCACCTCACATGACAGAATAATTGCCGCTTGACATACGTATCCAAATGTCAGAGGAAAGGGGTGTGGCCTAGTCTCCTTACCATCAAGCCAGTTTTGTTTTGCTTTTTTAATTTGCAGGGATCGATTTATTTTTGTATGGAGGAAAATTTAGTGCTTCTAGCCCCTGTGATATATGGGACTGTATCATTAAGAAATTAACTTCTGTCCCTCCTGTATCTCTGAAGGTTTGTCCCTCATTGTTTAACTCTCTCAGCCAAACACTTTCTAAGTTTTGGTACATCTACCCAGTTCCTGACTCTGAAAACATTGGGACCTTTTCTTGAGTAAACCTACTTAGGATTGCATCATTAGTTCAACAGCCATCCCTTTTGCTTTATCCAATCTTTTTTTCTAAAATCCTTGATGGTTCCCGCCACTCCAGTCTGTCCCTTAGTCTTTCCCTTAGAAGGACAACTTTTATCCTTCTAAAACGTTAGGATTTAAATGTGACCATTGCTGTCATTTGCAAGAAATCCCCTAAGATCCTCTGAGTCAGCCATTTGAGACTCAGAAAGGTACTCAGCTATTTTGTCTTGTGATTCATAGTTGATGAGACCTTGACTCCGGGGAGGAGTTGCGTGTTGAGGTCCCCCAAAACCCCCTCCAATAACTCACACGTCACACGTAATTTTTGTTTAAGGTTTTTGGCATAATTTTGGCCACAACTTTATTTGCATACAAATTGAGAGTGGTTGCTTAGGCATTGGTTATGACTATCTGTCACCCCCCGCCATGGGTGACAGCTCTGACTCCCTAGTCAGTCCCGGAGGAACACGGGACAGAGTCAGCTGGAGCTGTGTCACAGGCCCTCAGCTACTCCGCGCATGTTCCTTGAAGCTTACACGGCCCGCACCCTGCCGTCAGGGTTTGGACAAAGGGGATGGTAAGCTTCAGAATTCCTTTAACGGAATACCCGTCAGCAGCAGCATTGGAGGGGCAGGCCCAGCCAATCCATACCCCTCCACCAACCAATTTTAACCAATGCCTAACCGCCAACCTTACAAGTTGTGACGATTTGCTAAGCAGTAGGCAAAACCCAAAAGGCACGCACTAATCAGCCGATTGGAAAAATTCCTACTGGGCCCTCGCAACAATGCGAACGACCCCATGACAGGCAAAGCAATGTCAAGGCGCAAGCCCAAACAAGGGAGGGCGGGCGGGAGATCCGGTGTCCACAGCAAAAGAGAAAGAGAAAGCTGCGGACCCTGCTTATAAAGCCCTATACCCCACCCCTAAATTGGCAACATCAGTTTTGCCCCAGCAACAGCGTCCACCTATCTACGCCCAGGCCTTTAGCCATCTATGGCCTGGCCACTAAAATGGGGTTTTGTTCGGCCCCAACCGCAACACGTGCTCTCTTTTATGTGAACACGCTTTGCGTGTTGAGGTCCCCCAAAACCCCCTCCAATAACTCACACGTCACACGTAATTTTTGTTTAAGGTTTTTGGCATAATTTTGGCCACAACTTTATTTGCATACAAATTGAGAGTGGTTGCTTAGGCATTGGTTATGACTATCTGTCACCCCCCGCCATGGGTGACAGCTCTGACTCCCTAGTCAGTCCCGGAGGAACACGGGACAGAGTCAGCTGGAGCTGTGTCACAGGCCCTCAGCTACTCCGCGCATGTTCCTTGAAGCTTACACGGCCCGCACCCTGCCGTCAGGGTTTGGACAAAGGGGATGGTAAGCTTCAGAATTCCTTTAACGGAATACCCGTCAGCAGCAGCATTGGAGGGGCAGGCCCAGCCAATCCATACCCCTCCACCAACCAATTTTAACCAATGCCTAACCGCCATTCGAGCCCTTACGCTCGCCGCCAACCACTCACAAATCAAGCCACACCCTCAGTCTGGATACTATCGCATCCAACCACACATCATTCCCAACTGGTGAGAGATGAACCCCGTCATCCCTATAAAATTCAGTTGCCTTGAATGAAATCAGAGGGTGAGGTATAACGAACCCGCCCAGATTCACCACCAGCTTGCTTGCTGCGGAATTAATCCGCTTCCTGGCACGTTCGGTGGCAGCTGGGCAAGGACTACCACGCCAAATACGGCGCTGAAGTAGCTGTGACCAAATTAGCTTGGCTGACGGCACCATTGCCGCCAGCTCCCCCAGGTCCTGTAAAATGGCAACATGCAGCCCGTAGCAGGAAGAGGAAACCATATCATTCTCCCCGAGCTGCACCACAATCGCCGAGGGAGGGCCGAACTGGAGGACACGCCTTCGTATGAGAGGCAAAAATTCTCTCCACAGCATCCCCCTTCTGGAGATCCAGGACACATGTACATGCTGCGGGAATCCCAGGCCTTCGCCCCGTCCGGACTGGCGAGCTCTGTCCGCAGCCCAGTGCACAATACTGTGCCCTACTATCCAAATATGGATAGCAGCCCGACCTAGGGTTAAAACACACACATGTAAGTATAATAACACATTATTCCCGCACATAGACCTTGAACGCGTCCGATCTCCATCGGCCCAGGTCCTTTATCCTTTTTACTGACAAACCCCAGTGGGCAGCGGTTGTAGCAGCTCCAATCCTAAAGGAGTGAGGGGCGAACTCCGCAGCCGGCAGGCCGCAAGCCGCGACAGCTTTGCGCAGCACACCAGTAAACTGGTGTCTCACCAGCGGGCGTCCATTTTCGTGAATGAAAAGGGGGCCTTCACCGCCAGGACGCAGGGCTAAATACCTAGTAAGGTCTTTCACCGGGCAAGGGCCACTCTCTCCAGTTGCAGGAAGCGTAATAATAGCGCCCCTGCCCAATTGGTCTGTCTTTGAATTCCGGACATTAACCTGCAGGTCACGTGAAGACACGCTGACGTCCTGTATTAACAAACCCCTTGAGCCTCCGTCCTGCTTAGGCTCGAGGACCACCTCACCGACTCTCAGGGCCCCAAAGAAAGCTAAGGAAAAGGCTGCTGAAAATAGCCGAGCCTCGAATTTGGACCAACAAATGCTCCGCAGCTTAGACCGCATTTGCGCCAGCAAATCAAACGTAATGGGGCGTCTGGGAATGGGCCTGGAAGGGGCGAGTCGCCCCCATCCCTCCAAGGCCCTGCGGACCACAAACTTCTGACATGGGTCCTTGTTAAAATATGCCTTGTTAAAAAAGGAAATTGCTGCTGAGTGCAGTCGGAGGGTCCTAACCGCCCGACGCATCTGGAATAAATGCGCCAGATACCGAAGCACCTGAGAGGTGGAATGGGAGGTGGAAAATTCCCCAATAGACTGCCCATTAAACAGTAAAAAGTCTGCCCAGGCCTTCTCATAGGACCTCAAGGTAGAGGGTGCAACAGATGCAGCTACTCCCTGTAAAACTAAGCTCTGCCAAGGTTCCAGAGATGATCCGGGAAAATTTCCGGACGGTCTCGAGCCACTGGCACCAGGGACCTGAATCGCTGCATCTGAAAACGGGACAGAGCATCAGCAATCTCGTTAGAAATCCCCGGGACAAAACGGGCAGAAAACACAATATTAAAACGTAAGCAATGCAACACAAAGGCCCTCAGGAGGGCAGATACCCTAGGAGACCGTGAAGACTGCTTGGCCAGTACCTTCACCACCGCCTGGTTATCAGTCCAGAAACAGACCCGATGGTCCCTGAAATGCTCGACCCACAAGTGCACCGCCACTACAATAGGAAAAAACTCGAGAAAAGTTAGGTCCCGAGTAATAGGCCGCCCCTGCCAAGCAGGCGGCCAGCGCTCGGCACACCACCTGCCGTCCCAATACAAGCCAAACCCCAAAGACCCTGCAGCGTCAGAATGTACCTGGAAGTCGTTGTGCAGGTTCAATGTGTCCTGCCACAAGGACACACCATTGAAGTCCTCCAGAAACTCCAACCAAATACCAAGGTCAGCCCGCACCTGACTAGGCAGGCGTACCCTGTGATGCGGGGCTTGCAAGCCCGAGGTAAGTTTGGCCAAGCGGGAGCAAAATGGCCGCCCAGGGGATACCACCCTGCACGCAAAATTTAGGTGGCCCAGCAGCGACTGCAGCTGCCGCAAGGTAACCTTTTTCAAGGGCAAAAGATCCCTAATAACCTTTTTCAAATTGATTATCTTCTCGGGTGGTAGGCTGGAAGTTTGGGCCACAGTATCCAACAAGATACCCAAATAAGTCAGCTGCGTAGAAGGACCCTCGGTCTTTCCAGCCGCTAAAGGAACGCCCAGATCTTCCGTTAAGGAAGCAAAGGCCTGTAATAACGCCACGCAATCCCCTGTATTGCCTGCCGAGGCGACCAAAAAATCATCGAGATAATGTGTGACTCCGCCCAGTCTGGTCCTATCACGCAAGGCCCACTCTAAAAATGAACTGAAACACTCAAAAGCCGCACAGGCAACCGAGCAGCCCATGGGCATGGCTTTATCGAAATAAAATCCTCCTTCAAACTGAAATCCCAGTAACCAAAAATCGTCGGGATGGATCGGAAGCAGCCGAAAAGCCGATTCGATGTCGCATTTCGCCAGTAAGGCGCCCGGCCCAAATTTCCGAATCATCTTGATCGCATGATCAAGAGAGGCATATTTTACCGAGCAAAGCTCCGGGGGAATCACATCATTTACTGACGTGCCTGTAGGATGAGAGAGGTTATGAATCAGGCGAAATTCCCCCGGAGCTTTTTTGGGGACTATGCCCAAAGGTGAAAT